>NW_007727636.1:161475-188552 GCF_000696425.1 Galeopterus variegatus
TTTTTCCTTTTTTGTCTTTTTTCGTGACCGGCAACGGATTGCAACCCTCAGTGTCACGCCCAGACCGGACCGGGACTGGCAATGGGATCGCAACCCTCGGTGTTGCTCCCGTACCTCGCTCAGCCAGTGAGCGGGAACCGGTCTGTATGTGGGATCTGAACCCTCGGTGGGAGTGCCACCGCGCTTCCCAAGCGGCGCACCGCAGGAGTGCACCACCGGGCCGGCCCAAGGAGACATCTTTTTAAAGATGGGAGATCAGAAGGGCCCAGGAGAAGGGGCTGGAGGAGGAAGACGTGTGAGCACGGGAGGAAAGTGCTGGGCGAGCCTCCGGGGGAGGAGGAGGAGGGAGTGGGGGTGCGGGCGGGAGCCCCTGACCCAGGAGCAGATGAGGTGCGGGACAGAGAGCGTGGGCCACCTCCTCTGACAGCCTCTCTTTTGTGGACGACACCACAGGCACGTTCATCTGTGACTGAAGATGGTGGGAACCGCCCTGGCATCGTGAGCAAAGTAGTCGAGATCTGAAATATTTACACAACGAAAGGAAATGGATCGAGGGTAAGAGAGACGACTGAGCAGGGGCGATGCCTGTCTGGTTGGGCCGGAGAGACTACACTGTCTAGTGGTTGTGAGCGAGTAGCTCGGGCAGTGGATCATGGCGTCCAGCAAGGACAGCAAAGGGAAAGAGACGTGAGCCCACCCATGAGTGCACACAGGAAGGGCTACTGCTAATTCTTGAGTTGATTATGCAATTACTGAATGAATATGGTGCACAGGACAAATAGAGTAACACACACACATAATGAACGAGAACACCGCATAGCACTTATTATTTTACAGTTCTCAGAGATTATTAAAATGTTTTTATCCTTTTTCAAACTTTTGGTTATAAGATAAATAAGTCCTGGGGGATCTAATGTACAATATGATGACTATACTTAATAACACTGTATTGTATACTTGAGATTTGCTAAGACAGTGGATATTGTGTCCCCACATCCCCCTCCCCCCACAAAATAGTAACACCGTGAGACGATGGGTGTGTTAACTAACTTGACTGTGGAAATCACTTCACAGTGTACATCTATACCAAATCATCTTGTTGTATACCTGAATACATACAAGTTTTCTTTGTCAATGACACCTCAATAAAGCTGGAAAAAATACTTTTTTATCCTTTTTGAACCCAAGTAATGAATGAATGTATTCTAACTGTAAAACATTCAAATGATATAGAAAGATGCTAGATCCCTGCCAGTGCCATTACCCACCCCAACAGGGAGCAGCAGCTGGGGCCTGGTGTGCAGGTGGCTATTTCTCAACCGGAAGGGGGACTGCGGGGCAGGGTAGTGGAGAGAGCAGGGCCTCAGGGCTCTGGAGTTGAGGAGCTGTAGAGCCAGCTCTGCATATCATCTGTGTCATCTCCAACAGCCTTCTAAGATTCCCAGGTCCTCAGCTTCCCCATCTCTAAAATGGGTTCGAGGCTTTATTTTTTATTTTTTTTTCCCCTTTTTGTCTTTTTTCATGACCGGTAACGGGATCGCAACCCTCGGTGTCACGCCTGCACCACGCTCAACCAGTGAGCGGACCGGTCTGTATATGGGATCCGAACCCTCGGTGGAAGCGCCTGCGCCACCGGGCCAGCCCTCAAGGCTATTTTTAATTGATAGTATTTTTAAACTTGGGACAGGAAAGGGATGGAGANAGTAGCTCGGGCAGTGGATCATGGCGTCCAGCAAGGACAGCAAAGGGAAAGAGACGTGAGCTCACCCATGAGTGCACACAGGAAGGGCTACTGCTAATTCTTGAGTTGATTATGCAATTACTGAATGAATATGGTGCACAGGACAAATAGAGTAACACACACACATAATGAACGAGAACACCGCATAGCACTTATTATTTTACAGTTCTCAGAGATTATTAAAATGTTTTTATCCTTTTTCAAACTTTTGGTTATAAGATAAATAAGTCCTGGGGGATCTAATGTACAATATGATGACTATACTTAATAACACTGTATTGTATACTTGAGATTTGCTAAGACAGTGGATATTGTGTCCCCACATCCCCCTCCCCCCACAAAATAGTAACACCGTGAGACGATGGGTGTGTTAACTAACTTGACTGTGGAAATCACTTCACAGTGTACATCTATACCAAATCATCTTGTTGTATACCTGAATACATACAAGTTTTCTTTGTCAATGACACCTCAATAAAGCTGGAAAAAATACTTTTTTATCCTTTTTGAACCCAAGTAATGAATGAATGTATTCTAACTGTAAAACATTCAAATGATATAGAAAGATGCTAGATCCCTGCCAGTGCCATTACCCACCCCGACAGGGAGCAGCAGCCGGGGCCTGGTGTGCAGGTGGCTATTTCTCAACTGGATGGGGGACCGCGGGGCAGGGTAGTGGAGAGAGCAGGGCCTCGGGGCTCTGGAGTTGAGGAGCTGTAGAGCCAGCTCTGCACATCATCTGTGTGATCTCCAACAGCCTTCTAAGATTCCCAGGTCCTCAGCTTCCCCATCTCTAAAATGGGTTCGAGCCTATTTTTTTCTTTTCCCCCTTTTTGTCTTTTTTCATGACCGGTAACGGGATCGCAACCCTCGGTGTCGCGCCCGCACCACGCTCAACCAGTGAGCGGACCGGTCTGTATATGGGATCCGAACCCTCGGTGGAAGCGCCTGCGCCACCGGGCCGCTGTAAAACATTCAAATGATATAGAAAGATGCTAGATCCCTGCCAGTGCCATTACCCACCCCAACAGGGAGCAGCAGCTGGGGCCTGGTGTGCAGGTGGCTATTTCTCAACCGGAAGGGGGACTGCGGGGCAGGGTAGTGGAGAGAGCAGGGCCTCAGGGCTCTGGAGTTGAGGAGCTGTAGAGCCAGCTCTGCATATCATCTGTGTCATCTCCAACAGCCTTCTAAGATTCCCAGGTCCTCAGCTTCCCCATCTCTAAAATGGGTTCGAGGCTTTATTTTTTATTTTTTTTTCCCCTTTTTGTCTTTTTTCATGACCGGTAACGGGATCGCAACCCTCGGTGTCACGCCTGCACCACGCTCAACCAGTGAGCGGACCGGTCTGTATATGGGATCCGAACCCTCGGTGGAAGCGCCTGCGCCACCGGGCCAGCCCTCAAGGCTATTTTTAATTGATAGTATTTTTAAACTTGGGACAGGAAAGGGATGGAGAACAAAATTTTTAAGAATGTATTGAATCAAGTGATTGTCTACCCTGAGAAGGCCTGTGCTTTCTGAGTGCTGGCGTCTTCTCACGGGGTGGCGTGTGCACCAAGCAAGATCGAGAGGAAGAAGACGAGCTGAAAGTCAGAGCAACGTCTATTAGTCTCTGAACTATTTAGGGGCTATTAGTCTCAGGAAAAAAAAAAAAAGATTCTGTGAAGTGCCAACCCAGTTTTCCCAGGCTCATTTGTTTAGTTGAGGTATTTTCAGAAGAATAAGGACAATGCTCCTTAAACGTGGCAAAAAAGAAGACTACACCAAACAGCAAAACTGCATTTGATTCCAAGGAGGATCGGGGACTCCCAGATAAGAAGGCCAATTCCCTTCTCCACTGCTGTCCCCAAGAAAATCCTTAGATTCTGTTTGGATAAAGTTGGCCATTTTTCTCCTGCAGGGTTTGTTTTTTTCTCTGCCAGGGACGATTGAATTGTCACTCACCAGAGAATGAACCTTTCAGAAGCCTCGCTGTAAGTCTCCCGCCACCAGCTTTTGTTCAGAATTATCCCCTGCACTCACCATATCAGAATCCAAGCAAAAAGATGTGGACGAACAAGCGCCAGTGAAACGTCTTTCCTGGTAGCTGGCCCACCTCTAAGCCCCTCTCCTGTGCCCAGGAGGCTGGATCTGCAGAGGACTCATGCCCCGAGGCCACAGGATGCCAGGGAGCCACCTACATGGTAAGAACCCAGGGTGCAGACTTCTAAACCCAAAACATTTATTTGGTATTTTTTAAGAATCTGACGTTTTTGATTTGGGTCATGTATTCCACTCAGTGTTCTTGAAGAAGTCACTCAGCATCTGTTTATTCTGACTCGTGTCTTATTTTGTTCGAATGAAGCTGGTGCCAGTAGAAATACAGTAACTAAAATGTGGGATTTTCTCAAGGCTCCAGCCTTCCTGCCCATGTGGGGTCTGTGCATGAACCTCAAGCCCTTGCCACTAGCTTCTTTTGCACCAGGAGTGACCCAGCAGTGAGATGAAGGAGAGAGAGAAAGGAACATCACTCAAAGCCGACCTTGGCTTTGTGGCCACCAGCTGAGTCAATGGGCTGCTGTTTTCAAGAAGAGGGATCAGGGGCTCTGTGTTTAGAGGAACTAGTTTTTGAGCCTCTTTGGACTTTAGATCTTTGCTCTGAGGACAAATAAAGGCTTAACACAGAACAGGGTAGAATTTTGGAGATGGGGAGCATTGCCGAGAAACTCGCAGTACAAGGCTCTGCATTTCTGAGACTTTCGGTGACAGATACTTGTAGAGACTTTCTCCCTTCTGACCCTCCACCCATCAAGGCCTTCACTGCTGTTGTCAGTCCTCCTCCTCAGGTGAGGGCACTGCAAGGTCAGCTGGTCACGAGGCCAGGAGGAAGCATCGAGGTTGCTGATCCACCCAGTAGGCAGCTTCACGAGCACATCCACCCAGAGCTTCAGAGGGACACGGTGATGTGCCAAAAGTCACGTACATTTCCTGTTTATATTTTTGTATTTGTATACATGATAATCCAATGTTTCTCCCTCCCATTTCTGCCATGGGTCACAGTCACCCCCATTTCGGAACTGTCTCTCAGTAACAAAGCTCAAAACATCAGGAACTCCAGGCTTTACCAAAGGGCCTCTTGACAAATCCAGCGTCAGCTCTACTGTTCTGTTTGTAGCAGTTAGACCATAGGTGTGCAAACGTTCCTCTGAAAGTGCACCTTCCTTTCAATAGGTTTTATTTTTGTGACATTTTCTAAGATGTGATTTGACACTTTAACAAAATTCCCAGATGGCTGAAAATACCATGGACACAACAGAGCAGGAAATGGGAATGGCGAGAGAAATTCTTCCTATACACCCAAGGATGGGAGGATAGGTAAGCAGTATTTAAGAGGAAGTAATGAGGATAATTATATGACATTCCTTAAGAACATTAAGGCTTATTTATGAAGAGCTTCTATTACCCACTTTAAATTTTTCCATTTGTTTTTAATTTCAGTTTATCATCAAGCAAGTAAATCTTCACACTTCTAGAGACCAGAATGCAAAGCTACTCTTACATGCACAGCACCCACCACCCATCCTCATTTTTATTTTTATTTATTATTATAATTTATTTTTTATTTATTTTTTCTTTTTTGTGACTGGTAAGGGCATCGCAACCCTTGGCTTGGTGTCGTCTGCACCACACTCAGCCAGTGAGCGCACCAGCCATCCCTGTATAGGATCCAAACCTGCGGCGGGAGCGCCGCTGCACTCCCAGCGCCACACTCTCCCGAGTGAGCCACAGGGTCGGCCCTATTATTATTTTTTAAAGATGACCGGTAAGGGGATCTTAACCCTTGACGTGGTGATGTCCTTACCACACTCTCCCAAGTGAGCCACGGGCTGGCCCTCAATCCTCATTTTTAATTCAACAAAGACCCATTGCACCTTCCCAGAGGCACTCTCTCTGAGGCCGCCAAGATGTCATCATGTGCCTGTGCCCACTCCTTAAACTGTTTGTGCCTCAGTTTCCTCATATGTAAAGTGGGAATAATTATGACAAGAGGGTGCCGCCTTCACTCAGTGCTGATGTTTACTCGTTGAAGAATCATGGTGCCCAACACGGTGACCGCGGGACCTTGTGCAGGGCCTGGCAGTGGCCAGCTGTCCTACTGGTGCGATCTACTGTGGAAGGACCCGAGGTCTTCAACATTGAGAGTGGACTTTGAGTGAGGCGGTGAGGTGCTCAGAATTCCAAACTGACTGTGTGACCTCAAGCAAGTTCTCTCTGTCCCTCTGTGTCTTCCTTTCAAGAATGGATATAATAGTATTTATGGAGGGTTGTTATAGCAATTAGAGATAATGTAAGAAAAAAGGTTTAGCGGGAAGGGGAGCTTTAGGGTAGGGGCGTGCTGGGAAACCCAGCCCAGGGGAGCTGGAGACGCCCAGTTTGGGCATGGATACCCCAGAGTGGAGAGCAGACTGAGGGGGGTGGCTCTACGGGGAGTGCTGTCTGGTGCTCCCTGTGACGAGGGGCAGCTCATGGCCCACAGCAAAGCACAGCA
This sequence comes from Galeopterus variegatus, assembly GCF_000696425.1. Taxonomy (NCBI): domain Eukaryota; kingdom Metazoa; phylum Chordata; class Mammalia; order Dermoptera; family Cynocephalidae; genus Galeopterus; species Galeopterus variegatus. Next base: position 167,745 of record NW_007727636.1, read on the forward strand.
CAATTCTGCAGAGTGAGTCACTTGGAAGCCTTAGGTAGCTCTTTCTGTACAATGATTATTACCAATGGAATTGAACCTGATCTTTAGTGATAGATAGATTATCAAAAAATAAAAGAAAAAAATACCTTAGAAAGAGTAGCCTAAGTAGCACTCCTCAAGCATGAAGACACTGGTAGAACTAGCACAGCATCCTGCAAAGTGCGTTGGAATATTAGTTGCCCGTGTTAAAAGGGTCCCATGGTCAATTCAGATTGGGACATGCATGTATTGTTCTTCTCTTGTATAAGACTAATTAAAACAACTTCTCTGCCCAGCTAAATTGTAGTGCCTTGGGAAATTTGGGATAAGTCAGCAGTCATATCCATATGTCCTGGAAAACATTATCATAAGACTGTTTTTAGAAATCAGACATGCTGGCACCAGAAGTAATAAAATAGCCTAGAATGCCTCTTGTAATCATTACCCTAGATTCCTGCATGTGAGGTGTAACCTAGTAACCATCAGACATCTCTGTATATGTACCGGCCAATAGAAAAGCTGAGGTAATGATTAGGGAGCTGTCCTCGTCTCACTCTCCTTTGATTCTCCCCCTCCTTTGATTCTCCCCACAGTGTGATTATAAAATGCTGAGCTCTGCTGGCTGCTTTGGAGTCCATTTCTCAAGGTGACCTGACATATGCATTTCCCAGCTGTAGTCATCATATTGGCTCAGTAAACTCCATGCTTACATGTTTAGCATCAGTTTCTTCAGTTCAACAAGAGCAACACATATTAGCACATTGAAAGTGCTGAGAAGTAAATACACCAGTTTAACTGCATTTAAGCCAGCGTTTCCCAAATTTATTTGACCTCAGTCCACTTAATCAGGTTCCACAGAATGTGAGAAACATGGTGTTGGCTGATATATTGTGGGTTCCATTATTGTGTATCATGTAGCCTGAAGTAAGTACTAAATCCCGGAGTTCCCTGAGGTCAGGAATATGGATTCAGTTTTTCAATCAGTCAATTTGTTTTGAGGGCCTATCCCATGCCAAGCACATTCTAGGCACTGGAAATCCAGCAGTGAACAGAGCAGATAAAATCACTGGTCTCTTGGAGCTTACATTCCATTAAGAAGATGACAGCAAACATGCAAATGTCTGATAAGCAGGTGGTGACCGGTCGCTCTTACGAGGAGTGAAGCCGAATCATAGAAGGTGCTGGAGGAAGGCCTCTGGCTAAGGTGATAGTTGAGTAGAGGCCTGATGAGGAGCAGGAGTGAGCCACCAGGACATCTGGGAAGAGCCTTCCAGATGGAGAGGGTAAGGATTGCAAAGCACCTGAGGTGGCCCTTGCCTGATCTGCTCCAGGAGTAGCCAGGGGGGGGAGTGACTGGAGCTGAAGGAGGGAGGGGAAAAGTCAGAGAGGGGCTAGGGCAAGACAGACAGGGCCCTCTGGACCACAGCAAAGATTCGGGAGTGAATCTTGAAGGGGACACAGAGCCTCGAGAGGATGATCCTGAGCAGAAGGATGTCAGACTGGGTCCGTGTTTTAGTAGGATCCTGTAGGAGGTGTGTGTAGGGCAGACCTCGCAGAGGCCAGGGCACAGGAGGGATGGTGAGGAGGCTTCTGCTCTAATCCAGGTGAGAGGCTGTGATGGCTGGGCCTGGGCTGGAGGCAGTGCAGATGGTGAAAAGGAGTTAAGTTCTGCAGGTGTTTCTAAGGTAGAGCTGATAGAGTTTGCTGGTACATTAGGTGTTAGATCAGGTTAGGATCATGAGTATTACTGTGCACAGAAGTTTTGATAAGCAGATAGATGACATAAAGCAGCTGGTTTCCCAAGACCACTCTGGGTCACTCAGGCTCCACACCAACCAGCTATGTGACCTGGAGCAGGGCATGTGTCTTCTCCACTGTCCTCCCTCCTCTGCACAAGAGGTCAAAATGCCTACTCGTGGGATGAGCTTTGCAAGCAAATAGCTGTAAGGGGTCCAATCGCATGTCATCAGGGAAATCAACACTAAGAGCCAAACCTAAGGTAAACTGTGGACTCTGGTGATAGTGAGGTGTCAGTGTAGGTTCATCCACTGCAACAAATGGTTCATCAACAGCAACTTCCATTCTGGTGGAAGATGCTGGTAATGGGGGAGGCTGTGCAAATGGGGGGGCGGAGGGAGGGCAGGGGGTATATGGGAACTCTTGGTACCATGTGCTCAATTTTGCTGTGAACCTAAAACGAACTGCTCTAAAAAAAAAAAAGTAAGTGTAAAAATAAAAAAGTACCTGTTGAGGGTCAACAACTATCAATTTTACCATCGATAGTAGGCATAATTAGGAACGGAAATGATTGCTACGTAAATAATTAAGCACAACTTTAAAACATATCAAAGAAATAAATACAGTTAAGGAAATGGGTCCTGGGAAAAGGGTCATTGGGTGTGAGTGTCGCGCGCTGAGGGGCGCGGGGACCAGGACGCAGGGCCCCGCGGGCAGGGCGGGAAGCGCACGGCAGGGGGACCGCAGGGACCGAGCGCGTCCTGAGCGACCCGGCTGCACCAGGTGTGCAGAATCACTCTTTTGTTCAGTTCCCGAATGCAGTACCTGTCAGCTCTTTAGAAATCCTCTTCCCACTCAGTGTGTGGCTGCTGCGGCCAGGTGCCCTCAGCCCGAAGTAATTAAAAACCCTCCTTGAGAAACAATGCCCAGCGGCTAGAAAAGAAATGCTGGGGAGGAGGACAGAAGCCGAAGCACCCTTGTGTGGTCGATTTTTCAGGTTCTGCACGAATAAAGGAGGTGTCGCGCTATGATTGCACGACCTCCTTCGCCTGGTAGGTGGCCGGTGGTCAGTCCCTCTGGGACCGGCAGGCTCGCCCGTGAGCCCGGGGCGGGAGCGGGTGTGAGCGGTGCCTGCAGCGGGCGAGATCGTGCCCCGCGCGGCTCGGCGACCTCGTCCCCACGATGTGGTTCTGCAAGTCACGCGAGCCCTTCAGATGCGAGCGTTACCTGGGTAAATAGAACCATCTGTCTAGTGCAAAGTTTTCTTTTGTTCTGAATTGAAGTGGCTTCTTAGGAAAACGACTTACGGTTCAGCTGTTTCAGGAGAAACAAGAAATCTTGCTTCCTTTATTCTTTTTCCTTTTTTATCTTTAAGAAAAATAACCACTTTAAAATGAAAGAGCAAAGAAAACTCTCCTATAAAATTCAAGTTGAGCAGAGTGTAAGTGATTATTTTTAAAGAAAAGTGCTGGGATAGTTTGAGAATTTTTTTTGTCAAGTTTTGCAAGCGTGGTACAAACCTGAGATTTATCTAAGAAAAATCTTTTTTAAAATCATGTATTTATGCAATAGTCACGCTATACATAATTTATCTATCTATAACTTTACAAACCAACATAACCGCGATTAAACATGTTAGTGATAATTTTACTCTGCATTGGGGGGTTAAAATTCCTCTCCCTGGAATAATACGTTTTAAAGCTCCTGCAGTCAGCTTGTAAAGTGACTGCCAGCTTGACCTAGCCAGCTCCAAGGAGGGCATGTGTCATCACAGAGTGAGGCCAGAGTCCAAAGGAGGAAGCTGTGGAGAGCTGGTCAAATGAAAACAAGACAGTTTTTATTTTCAAATTGAAAGTAGCTTATGCTGAATTTTGATTCAAAATTGAACTAAATTAAAAACAAAAAACCCAGAGAAATGCAAATTTCTAAGTTGTTACTAGAACTTAATTCCTTTTGAAAATTAGCTCATGTTCATAATCTGAGCTAGTATGAGCAAATATGAGCTGATAATATTAGCTCATACTGTTAATATAATAAAATAGCAAAAATTTATTATTAACAAAATTACTTTTTGAACTGATATAGATTCAGTTAGTCAATTATGATTTTAGGTGTCTAACGTCTTTATCAAATGAAAGTGTCCAAGAGACAATTTGGTAACTTGCCTAAAGTTATTTAAACTTTGTCAGCTTCCTAAGGGAAAGATATTCATTTAAAAAGAAAATTTTTGAAGGGAAGTATTTTTCAATGAGGCCTTTAAAATCCACCTAGAAATCTTCATTCTTGAGTTTGTTGGTAATGATAATTGTTTGGAAAGATAATTGTTCTGGGTTACTATATAAATTATTTGTGAGTTTTGGAAATTAAGCTTTGCGTCTTTATTGACATCACTATTGAATACCAAAGGACTCATTATTGCACGTTGATTCTTGATCATTCTTCCTTTTTCCCAATTGCATTTTTGGGTGTGACTTAAACCCATTTTATCTTGTTCTTTGCTCTAAAAATATTCATGTAGGATAGATAAAGAGTGTGCTTTATAGACCAAAATAATAGAAAAATTTCTAAGGATCATCCAGTCTATCCCTCTCTCTCCAGTATAAATTTAATAAACTATTTAGAAATAATCTATGTTATACTTAGTGCTTTATGTAACTTTTATTGTATTTGCTTCATTATTTTAAAGCAGAAACAAATGTCTTGCATATGTACCAAGCAAATTTTTCTTTTTTATAAGGTCCTCAAATAGCATACTAAGAGGCAGGGATAAAGTGTCTGGGATCAATGAACTGTGAGTGCATTGTGTCTAGAGCCAGGGTAGGTGATATGTAGTGTAAGATGAATCTAGAAAGGTCAACTGGATTCAGATTATAGAACAGATTTACCAAAAGTTTAAAATATGTAGACTTTCATTCTCTAGGTAAGAGAGATGTGTGAAGTATGCATAAAGCAAATGTACCTCACAGAGCTTGGTTTTCCAAAGCCTTGCAGTTTCAAATATTGACCTTGCAAAGGACAGGAAATTTTCCCCAGGCTATATAGTCTCTGTGGTAAGCTAAAGAATTGTAACACAGCAAGGTTGCTGGCTCAAGGACAGACAGGTTACTGATTGATATGTAAGGATACTGGGAATTTGCTATAAGAAGAGGATGTTTGCTAAGATCAAGCTTTTGTTGGTGGATCAACTTAACTTCTTGAAAATTGCATTATGGAATGCTTATTGTTAAACTCGTTAAACTATGCTTAGCAAAAACCCCACCTACGTTCTCTTCTTGGAACTTCCTGGTCTGAAGAATAAATGTGGGAGGAGAACCCCAATTCATGGTTAATTTCCCAAATGGAAGGAATGCCTCTATCTTGAGGGTTCTGGGAGATTAACCCCTTTTCAGGGCTTCTCACTGCTCAGAAGAGATGGGCTTTGAGCAATCTTTGGTGGCTCTGTCACCCAGGGGAAAAAGGGGTGACAAATCTGTGGGAAATAAAGCAACAGAGATGTCCATATCATTGTCAGCCCCAGTAGGAGGAGGGTTGAAATATGAAGAAGTCCGTAGGTGAGTTAGGAGGTTGTTGCAAAGTCTTGGCAAAAGAGTATGAGAGCTTGAATCAAGGCAGCTGAGAGAGATGAAGCGAATTTAAGAGAAATTTATTTAATGGATGAAATTTGTGAAATTTTGTGGCAAATGCAATGTTGAGTAAAAAGGAAAAAGAATAGTTGAAACGTGGGAAGTTTATCCTAGGTACGTGATGATGTTATTAACTACAATAGGCAATGAGAGAACTGGGATGAGAGTGGCATATGAATGTGAAAATCACTGAAAATCTGCAGTGTACTACTGTACCAAGCATAAGAGTTTTAAATGCTACCAGCCCCAGGCAATGAGGTTTAACAACCCTATCCAAATTGTAGTGAGCACTGAACCACTTCCTCAATCAATTTCACTTCTTCATCTAGATTAAGCAATTTAGTATCTCAAAGATCTGTCTAGCTCATGGATAGAAATTTAGGTCAGGTCCTGTGAGAGTAATTACCCTATACCAGCTTTTGTTGGAAAAGTGTGCGTAATCTTTACCTATTCAAGCCATTTAAGTCATGTTTAAAAAGTTATTTGTGGATTTGACAACATCAAGACTTCAGGTAAGAAAACCAATAATTAAAAAAAATACAGAAATAGAAAACCAAATAGTATGTGTTGCACTGTGACACAATCATGAGATGCTGAGTCTCACTGTGACATAACCAGGACATGCTGAGTTGCACTGTGATACAATCACACGGTAATACTCACTTATGCAGTCACTCACTCCACAAGCACGTGCTGAGCCCCTCTGCAGGCCTTCCCTTCAGTGGGAGTTTGCTTTGCCTCTAAAACGTGACAATATTTATTGAGTATCTGTAGCATTTTAGCAATTGGGAAAGAGCATAAAAATAGGTTGTAGTTTGTTAGCTGAGTTCATGGCAATTTTACCAAATGTTAAAAATTTTTCTGCAGTGTACTAAAGATCAAATACCTGTTTCATATTTAACTTGTTTACATTTATTTGGGTGTCATATTAATTTCCATACTTCCTTAAAGGTTGGACCATTTCAAAATGTCTCTATCAAAGTACTTATTGTCTAGAATTCTGTTGAGCCTAGTAAAACAATATAATGCAGGCTCATTCTATTAGTTTAATATTAATTTCTTTCTTATGATGGAATTCTGATTCCTAACCATGTGGCTGGAAGGACAACTTTGCGCATGAAAACCAATGCAAAGTTGCTCATGCAAATGCTTTTGAAACTGCTGGAGTATTGATCTGGCTGATTTGACTTCTCATTTGTATTTTTCTTCCTGTTCTGTTTTATTGATGCACTTGCATTCCAAGTAAATTTCCAAGGTTTAACGCACCTCAAAATATTATTTCTTAGGGGCTGGCCCATGGCTCACTTGGGAGAGTATGGTGCTGATAACACCAAGGCCACGGGTTCAGATCCCTATATAGGGATGGCCGGTTGCTCACTTGGGAGAGCGTGGTGCTGACAACACCAAGTCAAGGGTTAAGATCCCCTTACCAGTCAGCTTTAAAAAAAAAAAAATTCTTGATTTGAAAATGACATTTAAGTTATCAACTGAAAAATTCTAATCTGATAGATGTTTCAAAGGATATTTCAAGCATCATTCAAAATTTCAAGCCACATTTCGGAATTTATAATAGTCTGTGAACTAACTTGAATCTTGCCAAGTACTATAGAAGTTGAACTTTAAAGTTTTACAAATGTTCAGTTTCTTTTCTACTTTTTCTGATTGTTGCTTGAAACAGAAGTAAAGCATTTTCAAGAAGGAGCCTAAACAGGATGTTCTGATGTTTGTCTTTTATTATTGTTCACTTTATTTCTATAGCAACATGGTGCTGAGTATTTGCTTTTCAAATACAAGTTATTTGGTTACAGGTATTAATACTATTCTGAGCTAGGCCCAAACTGTTTAATGCTAACCATGAGCACCTGTCCTAAACTTTAATAATAACTTTGTATTGTTATTTTCCAGATTTCATAAACAAGACAATATTGAAATTATGATTGAATGGAGAGAAAAATGTGTCATATTTTTGGCAAACAAATCTTGCTTCTTAATGAAAGATGCATCACCAAATGATTGAAATTAATGATGGATATTTTTCTATTGTCATTTTATTAGGAATTATATTTAAGTTTGTTCAGCATTGAGGCTAGCTTTAATAGCCTGGGATCTAATGAGATGATCTCAGGCCAAATGCTTTGGTTTAGCTTTTTAGTACCTTCCAGTTTGTTTGCTTGTTAATTGTTATTGTATTTAAGTCAGTTTCTAAAAACTGTTTTTGAAAAACAAATTTGACATAGTTTTTATAATCATTCTAGGAAGGCAGTCAGATTTTTAAAAAATAAATAATCGGCAGTCAGATTTTAAAAAATAAATAATCAGTAAATGTCACTAAGGATATCAATAAATATTTGGCATTTAGCTCCTTACGTACACTGAAAATTGAGGCTGGGTTGGGATACCCAAACTGGCCAGCCACCAAAAACACAAAAAACAAAGGTAAAGGAGACTCATCTTTAACATTTTCCCCCAAGAAACTCCTTGCACATTTTGATGAATTTTGATTGTGGCTAATACTCTTTATTTACACAGTCAAATTTATTGGCAGACATAATCCTGAAGCTTTTAAAAAAACAAAAGATTTTTTCCCTTCCTCCATTATTCACTTAACTATACAACAACACTGTTGGTCCTTTTGAAGATGAAAGGGGAAGAGATTTCTATATCAATCTGAGTGGGATGTGGTTAGAACGAGTTTGAGAAATATTTAACCCAGAGACATTATAATACTTAGGTATAACTTATTTGTTTGTTTTGTTGTTTTGTTTTGTTTTATTTTGCTTTCCAGGAATACTAACTTCTAAACAAAGACATGCTACCTAATTCATCTGGGTCTCAAATATTTAAAGTTAGTGATATACATGCGAAATTTGCTTTTTAAATAATAGCCGAATAACTAAAGGTATGAAATGTCAGATCCTGCACCTAATAGTGCTTTATAAAAGAACCCTTTGTTATTTTTTATGATTCGCCTCTGGGAGCCCCCGCAGGAGGTACCACTGTGATGCTGCTGTGAGCCAGGGCGAGGGCTTCTTACCTTCCCCTCTTGGATTTTTGTTGGTTGTTTATACCATTGAACCATTTTGCCCTCAGACAAATTAGGTAAAACTAATGGCAAAAATATCAGTCGTAAAATAGTCTTAGTCTCACTATAAGATAACAGATTATAGTCTTTATAGTAATTAAGAATGTCATAGAAAAGTTGGATTTTTCACAAAAAGATATTATTTAGTTTCTGATTCAGTCTTGCACAGAGAAGAACTACATGCAAATCACCTGCTTATAATAAATAAACCTGCGTACAGTGCACATTAGCATGAAAGTTTTGAATATGAACAAACAGGGAAAAGGAGAAGTAGCTACAGAGACTAAAGGCGAAGTCATGTGGTTGCCAAGTTTGTGGAAAGTTTTTTTTCCTTTTTTTGTGTTGTGTATGTGTCAAGGTTTTGGATGAGTTCTTCAAAGTTGTCAGACTACATTTCCTTTCTGCTTGTTTGGAGCTGCTTTTCCACCTGCTTTCACAAGTAAGACTTTAAACAATTTTAAAGAAATTATATACAGGTTTTTTAATTTTTTTAATTCAAAATTCAAATGCAAATAATGCTGTCATTTCACTGCTTAGAATTCTCTCCACCTTTCAGTTTCTTTCTGACACAATTAATTAGGACATTTAAAAGTTTTACTGCTTGTATAAAACATGGTCTATCTTTCTTTTTTATTTTTTTTTAATGTGGTCTTTTTAGTGTAAGACTAATTACGTATGGTTTGAGGTGCATTTTTTCCCTTGTTATTTTTGACTAGTCCACGCTTATTTTGAAAGGGAACTTAATATACGTTACTCAAAAGCTTCAGTATTATTTATGCTTGATGGCTAAATCTAGCTGAAAATTGCTCAATATGTAGATAAAGGCCTGTATTCAGGACTGAAATACCTGCTCCACATTGGCAGGGGAAAGGAGAGTACACCACAGCTTTTTGCTACTCTTATTAAGTTCTGAAAAATACATATATATATATATATATATATATTTTATATATATATTTTCCAAATCCCAGTGAGTCACTCAGCCCTGATGGAACAGCTCTGTGTTACTCACCAGCACATCTGTCACAGGGCTTTTAAAAATCCTGGACGTGGCCTGAGGTATGGCCCCCAGGAGTGTCCCTCAGCAGCCTCCTGGCAGCTGGTCCCCTTCACCCACTTTCCTTCAGTACTTGTGCGTGAAATGCAGGGCCCGTGATGATCTTCGTGATTGTATCTCTCCTACACATGTTCCCGGGTGGCTCCTGGATCTGAGTTTCGGCTGTTCACATAAACTTAAGAACTTCATGGGATAAATATTGTGTTGCCTACCTTGCAAATTTTTTCCTTCTCCAACTGTCCTGAATGATGTAGTATTGCATGAATAACAGGCGTTTTAAAGTGTTATTCCTAAATGAGTGAAGTCAAATGTCTGTTTGTAGAAGATGATTGTTATTTTTTGGTATCATAAAAAATCTCTTATGCTATGATTTCTGTTTATTAATTTCTTGATTCTGGTGGTGTAGTATCTATCCCATAATCTATGTAGAGTTTGTGACAAAAATATCTTCTATCTGCTATTCATTGCATAGAAGAAAAGGTGAAAGGTGACTACATCTCTTCTTAAAACAATAATCCACAAAACTATTTGTAAAGATCATACGATGTATGGTCATTAAATCTCATTACTAGTAAGCCTTAAATCTGCTCTTTCTTCATTTGCTATGGAGATACTGGATTAACGGCTGATATATGCAGGTGCTTAAGTATATTTATATTTGGTTGGGTTCCAGAAAGTCAGCAAAAAAGTGACATTCCAGTAATATTTTACCTCTTTCCTGATTGGGCAGGAGTTCCAGCATGTCTTTTGATGATTTCCTCCCTCCCTCCCTTTCTTCCTTAAAATAAGCCTCTATTTGGTCTATTTTAGTAAGTTAACAGGGCTGCATGAAATTATTGTTTGTGGTTTTTACAATGCAAACATAAGGTCAAAGATATGTACCTAGTTGAACTGAGAAATGCTGGTGATAAACAAAATTGATCATGATTACTAATTATTATAGTAATGACAAAACTATCATAGAAGCTAATTTGACTTAAGAAATAACTAAAAAGAAAGAATTTGAACCATCACAATAAAGGACATAGCATACTCTGGAATAAAAAATGCACATAGAAAACATGGGGAGGGAAAACAAGGGCAGGAGAGTTCCAAGATGCTTATCTAAGGGTCGCTTCTAGGGGTGCACTACAACTTTGGCTCTGAGCTTCCTTGCAGTAAACAGATATTTGTAATATTCATGCTAGCCATGTAAAAATACAGCTGTCACTCAAGATAAGTAAGGTTTTCCTGATACTGAAAACAGTGAAATGGCTATTTTCGTTTCTTATAATGAGAACACTGAATAATTGTGGACTATGATATCGTAATAATATTTATAATATTGAATTTCTTACACATTTCTTATGGTGTCCTTTGGTGCATGTTTAGAGCATCATGCCAGTTCTAGGAAGAATCTAACAATATTATGTCTACTATTTTGATAAAAATGTATTTAGATCCCTGATAGAAGACTTGATTCAAGGATAAATGTATCTTTCAATAAATGAATCATTTTTTTCTAGTAACAGCAGGGAAAAAAACCCCACTTGGTTGTTAGTGAAATATTTGCATGCATTGACTATCTGCTGGTGGTAAGGTGAGACTTCTCTTTGTAGAGTGAGGTGCCCAGAGCAGGTACACGTCTGATCCAATGTCTTCCCTGTGCAGGTGGCTTAAGGAAGATCTTTTGAGCAGGGCCAAAATTTCCTTAGAAAACAGTTCTGGGTCCAACAAAAGGCTGCAAAGCCTTTGTAACACAGAACATAACCACAAAAGTTTTATCTCAATTTCATCATTGAAGTCCTTAAATTGTGTTTAGCACACACACATGTATGTGTACAAACACACATGTGTAGATGCATAAATCTTCACAAAAATACATGTGCTTCATAAAAACATCATAAAAGCTTCAAGCATATGACAAAGTTCAGAGAACTTTACCATAAAAGCCCGTGTACCCACAGCTGAAATTCTACCATTAACACTTTATTACACTTGTTTTATTAATTATCTATCCATCTATTGCCCCCCAACCAAAGTAAATTGCAGACATGTGTACACTTCTCTCCAAATACTTCATATCATTAAAGTGCAGTACCTGTTTATAATTTTTGTTGTAAACAAGTATTATAATTATATAATCATATATCAAAGATAACACATATTAGATAACGTAGAATGCTATATAACTATACATTGTATATTATTATGAAATAATTTTTAAAATATTTTACGTGTGGGGCCAAGCCCATGGCGCACTCGGGAGAGTGCGGCCCTGGGAGCGAAGCGACGCTCCCGCCGCGGTTCGGATCCTATATAGGAATGGCCGGTGCGCTCACTGGCTGAGCGCGGTGTGGGCGACACCACACCAAGGGTTGCGATCCCCTTACCGGTCACGAAAAAAGACAAAAATAAATAAATAAATAAATTTTACATGTGAAATTGACATATGCACATATAAATCATAAGCACACATTAGCTGAATTTTGAAAATGTGCACACCTATTTATCCAAAGAGAACATTATCCTTCCCTAGGAAGTTCCTCATGCACCATCCCAGTTAATCTTCATCTCTAACACTCAGAGGCAATAACTGTTGTGATTCTTTTCCACCATAGGTTAGGCTTACTGTTCTAGAAATTCATATAAATAAAATCATACAAATTGTATTCTTTTGCATAGACTTCTTTCATTCAGCGTTATGTTTTTGAGATTCATCAAAATTGTCTGCATCAGTTGTCTTTTCTTTAAATACTTAGTATGGATACATGAAATTCATATAAATAAAATCATACAAATTGTATTCTTTTGCATAGACTTCTTTCATTCAGCATTATGTTTTTGAGATTCATCAAAATTGTCTGCATCAGTTGTCTTTTCTTTAAATACTTAGTATGGATACATTACCATTTATTCATTCATTGACTTGTAAGTTGTTTCCAGATGTGGGCTATCATGAATAACACTGCATTTAACATTCCTGTTTTCATTTCTTTTGAAATTGTTGGGTCATAGAATAGGCGTATGTTCGGTTTTATCAGTAACTGCCAGTCCATTTTACAAGGTGGTTGTACCATTTTATACTCCCACAATAGGTGAATAAGTACTCTGGTTGCTCCTTGTCTTTACCAGCATTTAGTGTTACTGGTCTTTTTAATTTTAGCCATTCTTGTGGGCATGTAGTGCTATCCTGTTTGGTTTTAATTTGCATTTCCCTGATGACTAATGATGTTGGTACTTCTTTACGTATTGTTGGCCACTTCTACATCTTTTCAGAGGTATATGTTTAAAATTTGCCCATCAAAAGTCAGGGTATTTGTCTTATTCCTAAGTAGTAGGAATTCTTTATATATCCTGCATGCAAGTCCGTTGTCAACAAAGGTTTTTGAATACTTACTTCTTATCTGTGAATCTCATTAATTTTCTTAATGGTGACTTTTCATGAGCATAAGGTTTTAATTTCAATGAAGCCCAATTTATTAATATTTTCTTTTATGAAAATCACTTTCTGTAACCTGAGAAACCTTTGCATACATACTCACAAATATGGAAGCTATTCTGTATTTTGCTCTAAAAGCCTTATGGTCTTAGCTTTTGCATTTAATCTGTGGTCCACCTTGAATTAATTTTTGTGTATGGCATAAGGTATGGATTGATTTTTGTTTTTGTTTTTGTTTTTTTTCCACGTAAGGACGTCTGGTTATTTCAGCTCCACTTGTTGAAAAGTCTATATTCTTTCTCAGTAGATTACTCTGGTGACTTCTTTTAAAATTGGGTTATCATTTAAGTGTGTATGTGTGTCTATTGCTGGGCTCTGCTCTTTTCCTTTGATTCTTTTGCTGATTCTTAAGGGCTATACAGTCCTGATTATTGGAACAGTAATTCTTGGAGTAAGAGAGTTGTAAGTCCTCCAACTTGGTTTTTCTTTTACAAGATCACTTTAGACAGTCTAGATCCTCTATTATTTTTTGTAAAAACTTCACAATCAGTTTGTAAAAATCTACAACAACAAAAAAAACCTGTTGGGATTATGATTATGATTCTTTTGGTCTATAGATCAATTTGGGGAAGAACTGACATATTAACTCTGATATTTTGAAATATGTTATATATTTGAACTCTTCCTGTCCCTTTCCTGGCCTACAACTTTTAAAATCCTTAGACTCTCCAAAGTGATAAAAGTATCTTTTTGCATGCTAATGAGTTGGGCGAGGGCTGGCAGCCCCTAGGTGGCTTCAGCATGGGGGCTTGTTCCAAGGTGAACCAACTTTGTGATTAGGGGATTGGGACTTTCAGCCCCACCTCCCATTCTCTGGTAAGGGAAGAGGGGCTGAAGGTTAGTTGATCACCAGCCAGTGATTTAATCAATCCTGCCTATGTAATGAAGCCTCCACAAACCCCCAAAACAACAAGGTTTGAAGAGCTTCCAGATTGTTGTTCCTGGAGGGAGGTGTTGGGAAAATAGAATAATTTGATCAGGCCCCCTCAACTTAGGTCCAGTAAGAGGAGGTGCAGTACATTTTTTGTAAATAAGTTGTGTGGGGGTGGAGTTAGTGCTCCTGGGCAGCACTTGGACCTGGCTGGTGCTGACTTCCTCAGGCGTCTGCTGCCCACAGCCATGCTCTCGAGCCATGCTCTCGAACCTACGGCTCCAAGGACATTTTTGCCAGTTACCTAGCTCATAGACCTGCGTGTGAGGGGTCTGGGGACCCAACCTGGCGTGTGAGGGGTCTGGTGACCCAGCCTGGCATGTGAAGGGTTTGTGACCTAGTCTGTGAATGGGCTTGAGGGGTCTGTGAGCGCCAGACCCAGCCCTAGCTCGACAGGTGGCGTTTGGGGAATGCATGGACTCTCTGTGGCCCTTCCCCGGTTCCGAGCCCTGTGCATCTCTTAATCTGTATCCTTTGTAATATCCTTTATAATAAATGGGTAAATGTTAATTAAGTAAGTGTTTCTTTGAGTTCTGTGAGCTACTCAGCAAATAAGTCATTGTCATCAACTGTAATTAAGACCATTGAGGCAGAAATAACTTTGTAAAGTTTATTGGGAACCAAAGGTGAAGATCCACATAGGAAACACCACCCCACACAGTCAGAGAAGTGCTTCAAAGTCTATTACAAATAACAAAGAAAAGAGTGAAGAAAGCGGAAACAAAGAACAAAAAGTGGATCGGTCATCTCAAAGTTACTTTCTTTGTAAGGTGGAGACAGGGAGACAGAACAATGGAAAAATAACTGATTAGTTAACACCACGTTGCTTCAGGCTATCTCTCTTGTGTAAGGATTAAAGCAGAGGGAACTTTATTATCACACCTTTTGAAGATTTAGGCTGGCTGTTATCTCTTTCTCCTGACTTTGGGAAGGTCAGACCACAACCTAAGGGACAGGGAACTTAGCCCGGGCGAGGCCATTTTGGTTGTTTGGTCTGTTGGGGCCCAGGACCTTAGTCCAAAAAAATGGCTCTGATAATTATATTTAACGTTGCCACATGTGTTACATTTGCACAATTATAAATCTCACTAAATGATGTTATAATTTTTGCTTTAAACAGTCATATGTATTTAAAAGAAATTAAGAGTTTAAAAGTCTTTCTATATTTACATAGATTTTTACCATTTCTGATGTTCTTCATTTTTTTCTGAAAGTCCTAGTTTCCCTCTGGTATCATTTCACTTCAGCCTGAAAACTTTTTTTTTTTTTTTTTTAGAATTTCTTGTACATGTTTTCTGTTAAGAAATACTTAGCTTTTGTCTTCTTTTTTGATGTCTTTATTTTACCTTCTTTTGGAGAATATGTTTACTGGTTTGACGGTTTTTCTCTTCTTTCTTTCTTTCTTTTTAGGTAAAGAAAGACTTTTATTTGAAAGGTTTTCTGTCAGGTGAGGCTGGGGAAGAGACTATGGCAGCAGGGAGAACTCTCTGACAGTGAGATCTGCAGTGTCTCCAAGGTTATGCAAAAAGGAGTTTTCTTTCTCAGGGAGGATTAAACAAAGCTAGAAAGAACCAGGTGTTGGGGAATGGGATGAATGGGTGGGTGGCATGACTACAGAGCAGATCTGAGAATGTTTTAACCTGAGGTCAGCTATTTTCAGGAGGGCTCCTAAAGGTGGGGCTGTATGCTGGCCTAGATGGAGGGTGAGCCAAAGTTTAGGGGCCTGGGAGAAGGAGAGAAAATTCACCAAAGTTTGATTAACTAGCACTTTGTTCTGGTTTTGACTCCATAGGCTACTTCAGCAGAGCATGGGGATCTGGAGGGCCTGTGTCTGGCCTTGTCATAGGGAAACAAAAGGACACCCAGGAGTCCTCTGGATGAGATATGCAGAGGGGCAGTTCTTTGCCATGAACTGATTTCCAGAACACAAAGAGTAGGGGCATTTCTTAACCTTAACCTGCTTTCCAGGATTACCAGGCTTTGGTAAAATTCAACATTGTCAGTCCCCCATTTTGTTCAAGATGAATAGTATCTTTTGTCACTGAACAACTCAGGATAATAAATCTCCTGAGTCAGATGAAGTGGGGTCTAAGAGACAGTTTCCTGATTGTCTTAGTCTGTTTTGTGTTGCTATAAGAGAATACCTGAGATTGGGAAATTTATAAAGAACAGAGGTTTATTTGGCTTATGATTCTGGGACAGCTGCCTCTGGCATGGGTCTCAGGCTGCTTCTACTCATGGTGGAAAGTGGCAGCAGCTGGCGGGTACAAGCAGGTCACATGGCGAGAGGAAGCAAGAGAGAGAGAGAGAGGAGATGCCAGGGTCTTTTAAAAAACCAGCTCTCACAGGAACTAATAGAGCGAGAACTCACTCAGGCCCCCCGCCCCCAAGGAGAGCATTAATCCATTTAAGAGGGATCCACCCCTATGACTCAAAAGGCTCCCAACACTGCCACAGTGGGGATCAGATTTCTATATGAGTTTTGGCAGGGACAACACAACTAAACTCTATTACTCATGTTCTTGCTGTTCCTGAAAAATCAGTTGAACCATTTGTTAAGAGGTAGTGGTGAAGATTAGTTGTCTTAGGGTCAGGCATGTTAAAAGATGAGTGCTTAAAGGGCTGAAACAGGAATCTTAATATAAAAGGTTGTAGGTTGGTGCTGATAACACCAAGGTCAAGGGTTCAGATCCCCATACTGGCCAACCACTAAAAATGAAAAAAAGTTGTAAGCAAGTCTAAGAGGTTGGTGGATAAATATCTTTCAATGATGCAGTTCTCTATTGAGTTCCTTGAAGTGAAGATGTAGATGCTGTTGGTGATGCTGTCCGTAGCCATAGCGGCTGCTTGAATAAGGGCATGCATGACCTGAGCTTTTTGCCAGACTTCCCAGTTTGCTCAGACAGTGGCTGGTCCAGAGACAAATCCACCCCAGGTGTGGACTGCTGCAGTGATGAGTCCTTCGAAGTATGTATCAAGTCACTGAGTATATATAAATTTTAAAAATCTGGACCTATATGTATTTTTAAAGCCCTTCCTTTTTATATTCACATAGTTGTGCAACCATCACCACTATCTAATACTATCTAATTCCAGAACACTTCCAAGAGACACCCTGCATCCATTTGAAGTCACTCTTCATTCCCCCTTCCCCCAGCCCCAGCAACGTCTAGTCTACTTTCTGTACTACAGATCTGCATTTTCCAAACATTGTATATTAATGGAATCATATAATATATGACCTTTTATATCTGGCTTCTTTCATTGTGCATTATGTTGTCAAGATTTATCCATTTTGTAGCATGTATCAAAACTTTATTTTTTTTTTTTTGACTAATAATATTCCATTATATGGATATACCACACTTGTTTTTCATTCGTCTGTTGGTAGACATTTGGATTGTTTCCACTTTTTGGCTATTATGAATAATGCTGCTGTGAACATTTGTGTGCAAGATTTTGTGTGCACATATGTTTTCATTTCTCTTGGGTATATATCTAGAAGTGGAGTTGCTGGATTCTAAGCCCTTTCTTAGAAATTTATTCTGTTAAATGTCCCATATGAGAGATAACACAACTAATCATAATATTTTGGAGTTATAACTCTTTCCTTTAAAAAGTAAGTGAATATTTTTTTGTAATCATTTTCCCCCCTACATAGATTGTAGATAATTTTTTTCTTTTCATAAATCCAGATAGCCTACAGAAGTGTGGACTTGGGGAGAACAGATTTCACAATATGCTTTCTGACTGCTCTCTTTCTAGTGGCCTGTGTGTGTGTGTGTGTGTGTGTGTGTTTTCCAATTCATTTTCATCAACCTTACTTTTAGTGGTCTTTAGTGGAAAGTCTTTTTAGAGAATTGTCTTCTAAGATTCTGGCACTGGGTTTTGGAGATAAATTTTCATCTTTTTTGTTTTCTTTTTTTCACAGTTACTTTAGTTTTAGTGGGAAGTTAAACCTGGAACAGAGATACATCTTAAGTACCTGCTATTGAAACCAGATGTTGGGGTTCCTCTTTTTTAAGGGGTTAGTTCATATTCTGACTCTAACAGTGGACCTATATTTAGAGCATTAAGAAGAGTCCCAACAAATTGGCAGGAAGCAGAACCCGCTGTTCAGAGTATAGCTCGGATGAGATGGTAGCATGGAATTTTCATGGGATGATTTGTTTAATACTTTTCCAGGGCGTTTTACTGTGACCCTTTTCTGGTGTAGTTGACCTTAGTTTTTAAAACCCTTCAAAAATAAACACCCAGGGTGGAATGTGAGTTTCTATTAGCTACCAAAAGCCTAGTTTGGAAACAATATATACGTTAAAAGGATGTTCAAGGACAACGAACAGACTCATTGCAGCACACCGTTCTGTGGAAGGCGTGGTGGAGATGCGTCTGGGAGGACAGACAGAGTGCAGACCTCAGCTGTACACTGGCCAGTCTCAGAAAGTCACCATTCTTTTCACTATTAGTCTGAGACACTAACTTCTTATTTAGATTTACTAAGCTTATTCATTTAGCTTTCTCATTAGAAGTATTTTTTTTTAATGTTCTCCTTTATTTCAATAATATATTGTCAAATGCACTGCTGTAAAAATAAGAAAACGCTTCTTGGATTTTCCCACAGTTTTTCATGTCAGATATTATATAATCTTTATTTTATATCACTAGAAGGTGTGCTCCTTGAGGAAAATAATTAAAGTTCAGGAGCTGATATATTGTGTGGCTCATTCTATCCTCGGGAAATATTTGCTAATTATTTACAACGTGCCAGTCCCTCTCTAGACCTTGGGGATAGGAAGGTTGCCACATGGACAGTCACATGATAGGCACGTCCAGCCAACTGTCCAGGACAGTGGACCAAGAGCAAGCAGTAGCAGGATGCGCCAAGTACTGTCCGCGGGACGCACTCGGGTACTGTGGACGAGGCAGGGCGCAGCGCCCAGGGAGCCTCTGGACCAAGAGTCATTTGTGCTGATATCTGAAGAAAGTGTCATTAGGTGAGAAGAGGCCGGGAGGGTGTCTTAGCCAGGAGGAAGGGCACGAGAGAGGCTGGCAGGTCCGAGGAGGAGGCTGAGGAGTCCAGCGGCGGGAAGAGTGCGGGGAGGCAGACAGGCGTCCCCGGGCCGGAGCCGCAGGGGCCGGTGCTTTATCCCCTGCAAGGCCAGGCTGGCACCGGGCGCCACCAGGCCCGCGTTTTAAGGAAAGACCGCTCTGGTGGCAGGGTGGGCAATGGGTTGACGGGGACAGAAGGGGAGGCTGCATATCCATTTGCTGTTGATGGCGGTCGTCGGGCTGGGTCACAGACCCCTCTGGCCATCCCGTGCAGGTCCTGAGCCAGGTGGTTGGGAAGGATTTGGCGGCCCATGGCAGGAGGGACGTGCTTTACTCTAGACGCAGCCGAGGGCTGCATGGCCGCACGTGCACTGACCCGCTCTCGGAAAACTCGCTTAGGACGATGTGCTGAGTCAGACCCTGACGGACACGTGGCCGGAGCGTGGACTGTACTGATGCCACTCTCCTCACAGCAGTTAAACTCCAGGGACGGCGTGAGACGTGGAGGACAATGGGTGCAGGGAGATTAGAAACACCAGGGTAAAGACATGTATGACCCGGAACTGCCAAAAGCAAGAATAAGAAGGCAAAGAAGAAAATTTCATTTTTTATGACCCTAATTTATGTGATAACATTTTTTTTTTTGCCAAATACAATAAAGTCTGAATGACCGCAGAACATAGTGGAAACATTATTTCTGAAGTTTCCTGTTAGGCCACATTTTCCAGAAGTAGGTGGCGCTATTCCGATGCATCCCATCAGTGATCCATTACATGGGCCCCTGTGGCCTTTGGGTCGCTGGGGAACAGGAGGCCTCCTGACCCACGCGACAGAGTGGAGAGGTGCTGGGCGCAGGCAGAAACCCCAAAGACATCTTGATAAGGACATCTTGATAAGATAAAGACATCTGGATAACAGCTGCCAGGTGTCAATCAGCTTTGAGGCTGCTGTTCACAGTGCACACATGCGTACATTTATGCACATAAAGTCTCATTCACGATACAAACACTCGTGACATGTAGGGGTTTACTGTGTGACCAGCAGCCCTCCTGTCAACCACAAGGGAGGAAGCAGGATATGATTTTACATACCACTATTAATCATCTAGAAAAGTAATGGAAATAAGCTCTCAATTAGAGTAACAATAAAACTGTAGAGTTTCTAGAAAATTACCTAGCAAAGAATGGACCACATCTTTAGGGGGAAAAATTAAAAACAATTTAAAAATGTTTTAGAAAGACCTGTGGGAAAAAGGACACATATGGTATACTCATGAATAGGATAACTAATAATGATAAAAGTGTTAATTTTTCCAGATAAGTGTATACATTTAATTCAGTTTCAATTAAAATCCCAACAGATGTTTGCTGACATTTAGGAAACTGATCCTGAAATTTATATGAAAGAATAAGGGTCCACAAAAAGATTAGACAATTTTGAAAAAGTGGAGTAGGGAGTGGAGTGCAGCCCATTTTACAAAGCCATGATCATGAAAACCATGGGTCTCTGTGGTAGCTGACCGAGAGTCCAGAGGAGCAGACAAGAAAACACATGGCAAGAAGCCTGACGTGTGCTAGCAGAGGCCACGTGAACTGGTGGGAACTGTGTCTTATTTGTTGATGATTCTTGGAAAGTTGGTTCTATATTTTAAGAAAAACAATGTTAAATCTCATTTAACTTCAGAAGCAAACGTGAAAACCCTAAATGTGAAATACAGAGTTATAAATCAAACTGAAGAAAATGTAGGAGTGCATCTTTGTGACTTTCATGTAGGACTAATTTCTTTAAAAAGAGGCCAAAGGGAAAAAAATCACAAATGGAAAATAGAGG
>NW_007727636.1:189095-190464 GCF_000696425.1 Galeopterus variegatus
AGCAGACAAGAAAACACATGGCAAGAAGCCTGACGTGTGCTAGCAGAGGCCACGTGAACTGCTGGGAAGTGTGTCTTATTTGTTGACGATTCTTGGAAAGTTGGTTCTATAGTTTAAGAAAAACAATGTTAAATCTCATTTAACTTCAGAAGCAAACATGAAAACCCTAAATGTGAAATACAGAGTTATAAATCAAACTGAAGAAAATGTAGGAGTGCATCTTTGTGACTTTCACGTAGGACTAATTTCTTTAAAAAGAGGCCAAAGGGAAAAAAATCACAAATGGAAAATAGAGGGCTTTTATTATACCATAATTAAACATTTCTATTCTATAAAGAACAACAAACAAAATTGAAAAATGGATGATGGGCTAGATGAATACGTTTGCAATGTCCAATGCTAACAAGCAATCAATATTTAGCTATCAAAAAATCAGAAAGAAAAATACAGTAAACCCAACAGAAAATGGACAAAGGGTATAAATAGACACTTTGCAGAAGAAGAAAACTGAATGGTTAATAAGCATGCAAAGAGATGCTTAACTTTTCTAGTGAATGAGAAATGCAGCCTAAAATAACAGGAAGATACAACTTTAACCCTGCATGGATTGCAAAAATTATAAAATTGATTCATATTAAGTGCTGATGAAGATATAAGGAATAGGCAATCTTCAAACACTGTTAGTTAGAGCTTCAGCTGGTTACCCAGATACGACAGCATCTAAATAACATTAAGCATGTACATATTTCTGTGGCCCAGGATGCCAATTACACATTGCAGAAAAAAACTTGTACAAGTCCATGAAGAGATGTGAACAGAAATGTTTATTGGGTCATAGTTGTGTTTTTGAAGAATTGGAGGTAAGCTGGTGACCATAAGTAGGGAAATTGAGGAGTAACCAATGGGGTTCATTTGTAGGGTATTGTGCAGCAGCCAGAAATAGCACACTAGGATTTACATATAGCAATGCATAGATCACAGAACACTCTGTGGATGGGGTTAAAATTTATTTCACAATATTAGGTAGGTTAAAAATGTACACACAGTAAAATACTATATATATATAGTATTATATATATATAAAAAGAAATATATATATTTAGGGCCGGCCCTGTGGCTCACTCGGGAGAGTGCGGCGCTGGGAGCACCAAGGCCGTGGGTTTGGATCCTATATGGGGATGGCCGGTGCGCTTCCTGGCTGAGCGTGGTGCGGACCACACCATGCCGAGGGTTGCAATTCCCTTACTGGTCACCACACACACACACAAATATATACACACACACACACACACACATATATACACACATATATATATATACACACATATATATATATTTAAAACACATATACAAATAAATTATGGAAAAT
>NW_007727636.1:191038-191788 GCF_000696425.1 Galeopterus variegatus
AAAAGAGGAAGGACTGAGAGTAGAATTGAGGATGAATATCCACAGAGATTCTGGTTGCAGGACTGAGGTTAAGCATTACACAGCCCGACGATGCAGGATGTGGAGTAGCACAGAGCAGGCGGTGGGGTGGAAGGACCCCCAGCTCTCCCTGACTCCACAGTGAGGGCAGGAAAGACTATATCTGAAGCGCATAAATCAAATAACGGATGTAAATGTACAGCTATGTAAAAGCAACAGTGATGTAAAATAATGGTTTATTTAATCAAAATTAGGAAGGGAGGGAAAGCAGATGAGATGGGGGAGTCGTAATGTGCAAAGTTATTGATCTTTCATGGTTGGGAATCTATAGAAATAAGCTAACACTGGAAAATCAAGAAATGGAGCTGAAACGTGGACTGATGGAAGTTAAAACAGTGGTCATTAGAAAAACTCAAATCACACTAGGTGAGTAATCACCTGGAAGAAAACGAAGTTGTGGTTACGTGGTGGAATTTCAGAAACAGTGATATCAGCAGTTGTGTTAACTTTCCTGATCTATACACTGGAGATAACAGGAAATTTAACCTTCGCATAGGCTGTGTGGAAATGGCGATTGTTCCTAAGTTGAGTGCCTCTGAGTCTGCCTATGAAAGGAAACACTCTCTTTGATATTGGGGCTTCTTGGTGTACAGCAGACAGAACAGGCCCCGGTCACTAAGCAGTTCCAGCCTCCAAGGTCTTCTTTTGGGACACCAGAATAGGGTAAAATAA
>NW_007727636.1:193274-194934 GCF_000696425.1 Galeopterus variegatus
TTTCTGATGGGAAGTAGGGTTTATTGGTTGGCGTGAATAGGGAGGGGGCAGCACGTGGAAAGCCCTCATGAGTGCGGGGCCTGCCACTTGTCCAGGTTGCCATGGTTGAGGATGTATTTGAACCCAGAGCCATCCAGGATGAGCTTCTTCTGAGCCACCATGTCTTCAAATTCCTCTGCATTAAACTTAGTAAAGCCCCACTTTAAGATGTGGATCTTGAATTTGAACTTGGCCCTGTCTAGGGCCCCAATCACAAGCTCCTTATTCTGCAGCTTGGTGCAAATGGACATGATAGCTTGGCCAATGTGAACCCTGGCCACTGTGTCCTGGGGCTTTCCAAAGGTACCCCACATACCAGTTGGGAGCCTAGACTGGGAATAGCACAAGATCAGAGACATGAACATGCATGGGAAAGGGCTGTCTCCAAGGTCCCTTCAGGCAACCCATACAAGCTACAGGCTGCTTACACTACCAAGAAGCCTGCTGTTTGCAGCCATGGCATGCCCAGACCCTACCCTTCTTTATGTTTTTCTACATTTTCTGTGGTTTACAATAAACATTATTACATTTTAATTTTTTTTCACTTTTATCAAAGTAATGTACATGTAGGCATGCCTTACAGTTCTTGCATGCTGGGTTCAGGATTCTGGGGGTCAGAGAAGCAGAAATCCCAGGGAGCAGGGATGCTCCCATCTGAGGAGTGGCTCTGGGCTCAGGTGTATGCTCTTTGCCAGACATGGGCTTATCCTGTGTTCACTGCTCCCAGAGGGAAGTCAGAAGCCTTTGGCAAAACTACTTCTGATTGAGACAGACAGCCAGGGCTCCTGGGACCTACGCACAGACCCAGAACTTGGTCTTGATTAAGTCATTACAAAATCACTCTCTATCCTTTACTGTTCCTGCCAACCTCTCCTTAAATTCTAGCTGGAGAAACAAAACAGCAACAACAACAGAAAAAACCAACATCACCGGCTTTTGACACAAGACTTCCTGCAGCCTCCAGATCAGCTCACACCTTGCAACCAGTGTCTGTAGAGGATAAAGTCAGCTCTGCAGGGTTGCCTAATGGCAAGAGTTATACACTCAGACATCACCATTGTGTTCCCTGTTTGTACAGAGGTGCCCCCAGAGCCTGTCTACTGGTCTTATTCTCCCAGTGGCATATACAAAAGACTTTAAATAGGTTTGGGTCTGAGGTCATATGTGATGTTCATACTGAAAGTGCTTTTGGTGAAAAGGGAACAGGTTAAAACCTCCTCATGCTCTTTATTGTCTTCAAACAGCCTAAACAGAACACGGAAGAAATACAAGCCTCTCTTTTAAAACACTGACCTTCTTTCAAATCAGTTTCCCCAGAAGTTTGAACAGGGAATCAATGGGCAAAGAAAATAATTTGGGAGCACAGTTGAATGGCAGGCGTTTTCAAAGTGTTTTATCATCTTGCAAGAGTGGAAACACTTGACTGGAGCTAGGGGCTGTCTGCCAGTGAGGATCTCAAGCTCAGGAAATCAGCACTTACTGTCTTTCTAGAGTTTGATCTACTCTAACACATATATGGCTGCCAAGGTCATTGCTACCGCTTAGAAGATGATGCGATGATACAGTGCTTAAAGTAGACTTGCAAATGACTTACCAGCCACAGAGGAATTTTTTTTTTTTT
>NW_007727636.1:195400-196795 GCF_000696425.1 Galeopterus variegatus
TTTTTTTTTTTTTCGGTAACCAGCCTCGACTTCTTTTTAAGACAAACCCCGGTGCCAGGGAACAATGAAGCAGTGTTCCTCTGTTTCCTTAACGTGAAGCTTAGTTGTAACAAGGTACTTTAAGATCACACATTTTAATTTTGAATTCTTGTTGGGTACTAAATTACTCAGAAGGTTCTGAGGGCTTCCTGCGATGATCTCAGATGCTAGAGAGAGAGAATAAAGCTTCAGGTTTAACCTTCAGCATGTCCTCACGCTGTGCCTTCTCTCATTGTCCTCTGCTCTGGGTTGTCATTCTCTCTTCACTGTGTGTCCAAATCCATCTGGCCTTCAAGATTCAGCTTATCCATCATTTCTTCTTTTTCTGATTCAGTTTTGGAGGCTGGAAAGTCCAAAGTCCCAGGAACACATCTGGTGAGAGTCTTGTTGCTGGGTATTGAGTCTTCACAGCAAAGCAGGGTGTCACATGGTGAGAATGGGCTGAGCCAGAGAGCTGACCTGCTCACTTGCTCTCCTTTTAAAACCACCAGCTGGGGTGAGTCTAATGTATTTCAATAACTCTCCTTCCTCCGCATGGGGCTTTGCCCTGGCACATGGCTGTGTTGTGATTCTTGATTCTTTACATGTTGAGACTTATGAAGTATAAATTGTCTTGAGCTGTTTTAGGGAATTAAATCTTTGGGAAAATAAAGTGGAAAATTGCTTCCCCTTCTTACTAATGTCTCTGAAAAAATCATAATAGTTATAATACTTTCTTCACAAAGTTAGTTTGGGGACAAAATAAAATAATATTTGTTAAATTGTGTTGTAAACATAGATTTAAGTTGAAGGCTGTTCTGTGAGTTGAGTAAGGATACTATGAGGTTTTTGCTAAAATTCTTCTAAAGATGAATTATTTTAATCATGAATCATAACTGTTACAGGTGTAGAGTTTTTGTCATGTTTTAATACCCTAAAATAAACACTTATTAATTTGTTTAATACATTTTATTATCAGCAATCCTTAGACCAAGTGGACCTGTACTGAAGCAGTACTATTTTACTTAGGATTGAGAAAAATGTTTGTTGTATGTACAGGGACAAACTAGTCTGGGGTAACCATTCAGAATTTTATGTTTATTTTAAGGATGAAATTTATCCTTTGTTTGGTGACACATGCTTTTTTCTTTCTAAAGGGAGAGAAAGGAAGACAATTTTTTGTGTGTGGGTGGATTCTTCTGTATATAAACATGTATCTGAATAGTAGGATGTAAGTCAAATTTTGGTAAGTCAAATTCTACTATTAAAGAACCCTTCATCTTCGTTCTGAGTGATGCTGATTACCGGGGGCATAGGAGACATTTAGGTGCAGCAGGGACAGAGGGACTTAGATGCTCATAAGAGGTAATAATAACA
>NW_007727636.1:197414-205147 GCF_000696425.1 Galeopterus variegatus
GAGACATTTAGGTGCAGCAGGGACAGAGGGACTTAGATGCTCATAAGAGGTAATAATAACATGGAAGCACGAGCAAAATCACTGGTGTGTTAGTTCCTCTGTTAGTTCTGTGGCAAATTGTCATTGTCTGAAATGACATGAAATGCTAAATAGAAGGAAATCTGTGTGGGAAGAAAGAAAAATAAAACCAGGACTCTTAAAAGGACTTTCTACAATTTAATCTGAATGTATTTACATATGTTAAGAACTTCCTATTATTAGCCCATGAACATTTGCCCTTTGTATGGAGCTTCTGCACCTCTTCTATACTGTCACCAGGCACTGTTCTAACACGGAGTCCTGGTCGTGTCACTCTTCTACACGCAGCAGGTCCGTGGCGTGAAGCTGGAGTGACTGAGCAGGACTGGGGCGGGCCTTTTCCTTGCACGTGGTGATCGGAGGAGACGGAGCCGTCACTGGTGCTCTGTTTCCTGACTTGACATTTATGTTTGAATTGCAGGAGATTCTCTGTGTTCAGGTTGACATGTGCAGAGCTGAGCTGCTGATATGTCGCCTCTCCCTCTAACGGGCCTCCCTCATCTGCTCTTTCTATGTCCGTAAATGGCAGTGCCACTCTGCCAGTTCCTCAGGTCCAGAATCTGGTCGCTACTCGTCACTCTCCTCTTCTCCTACACTCCAGTGTCCGTCAGTGCTGCCTTCAGACCACCTGGCCCGGCCACCACACCCTCTCCCCGGCGTGTCATGGGTGCCCTTCAGTGACACCCAAGCACAGCAGTCGGAGCAGCCCCGCCGAAGCGCAGGCCGCGTCCTGACATTTCTTTGCTGAAGCCTTTCAGCGGTGCCTGTCGCACCCAGGTCACGGGGTCCTGCACAACCGCCCTCCCTTGGTTCTCTTCTCTCCTCTTGCGCTCCAGCAATTTCCCAAACGTGCCTGCACACTCCTGCTGCCTTCCGCAGGCCCCTCCGCCTGGAGCCGCCTCCCTACTTCAGGTTGCTGCGCAGGTGTCATGTTCTCGCTGAGGCCTTCCCTGGAGAGTTTCCACAACCGCACGCTCGTGCACGCCCACACCACACACACCACACATCACACATATACACACGCCACACACTCGTACACCACACGCACCACACCACACACACCACACCACACACACCACACATATCACACCACACCACACACATCATACCACACCACACACATCACACCACACACTCGTACACCACACACACCACACACATCACACCACACGCACCACACGCACCACACACATCACACCACACGCACCACACACATCACACTACACACACCACACACATCACACCACACACACACAAACCACATACTCATACACCACGTCCACACCCCCCTCACCTCCCACATACTACACATAAACACACACCACGCCCCTCCACATATACACCACACACACATGCACACATGTACACACTACACCCCACTCCCCCACACTACATACATGCCACATACACACCTGCCACACCCACACCCACATACTACATACAAACACACCACACACAAAGCACAGTACCTACCCCACACACCACACACCACACATATTTCCTATCACCTTCTCCTTGGCAGGCACATGGGCTCAACATTATATATTTTATTTATTTAACTTGCTCAGGAATGTCTTGCCCATAGAATGTAAACACCATGAGGGTGGGGATTTTTATGTGTTTTGATAAGTGGTTGGCCCAGTACCTATTTATGAAATTAATTTGTAAAATGGCAGTGTTCAGTAGTTACTAAATGCATGAATGGAACAAGGTCTTATTCCCTGAGCTTCTCAGTGAATTTCTGTGTAAAGTCACAGGGGTGTGTAGGAGAGTGTGCTGGAAAGGAGGATTGAAAATCCCTGCTCCTATTAAACGTGCTGGTCTTCTGATCTGCACCTTAAATTGGCATTTGTAAGCACGTTCTACAGAACGGTAACCTTTGGAGAAGCTTCCTAACTATATATTTCCATGATGCATCGACAAGTTAAACTGAGAAGTCTACAATGGAAAATAATTGACCTACCACTTCCCAAACTTATATGAATGTAGTTCATGGAAAAATAGAATTAAAAGATAATACAAATCTTTCCATGAACTTTTTGAAGTAAATAGAATTAAAAGATAATACAAATCTTTCCATGAACTTTTTGAAGTACCATCATGGATCATGGATCATGGATCTTTTTTTTTCGTTCATGGAAAAATAGAATTAAAAGATAATACAAATCTTTCCATGAACTTTTTGAAGTACCATCATGGATCATGGATCATGGATCTTTTTTTGTTTTTTTCCTTTCCACAAAAGACCCATAGAAACCCTTAGAATGATGTCATGTGGAATGTGCTTTGGAAAGAAAAGCATTCTGCCCTGTCCACTGCGATCAGGACACCTTGGCACTACATGAGCCCAGTCAATACAGGAAAACTGCTAGTTGCTGTGAGAAGTACCACATATAGGCACACACCACACAGTAGCATCTGAATCCAGAATTTGGGTTGAGATTTAGGTATCACTTTGTTGAAAATCAGCTCAGTCAGTGTGTGCTTTAGACACTTTAACAGACAGATACAGCAGTGGTCCGGTCCAAGCAGGGGTGAGAACATAGAGTGAAAAATTAGCCTGAGACCTCATGTCCTGGATGTGTTTTCAGGACGAACCCTCTTTATCTAATTAAAACAGGCATGGCTGCATTTTTCTTTCAGCAAATATTGGTTGAACAGCTACTATGTGCCAGATGTTTTTTTAGGTGCTGGAGTAGAGCAGTGAGCAAAACGAAGCCCCAGCTCTGTGGAGCTTGCACACTAGTGGGAGAAGGCAGAGCATAAATGGATGAGAATACACCAGGACAGGTGGTGCTCAGTAAGCACCATGAGGAAAATAGCAGTCCCTGTAGGACCTGTCGTGGGACGTCACTGCTTGAGACCAGGCTGAGAGTCCCAGAGGAGGCAAGAAGAGGGGCAGGGGCTGCAGTTGCAGACACTGTGCCAGGGAAGGCTGGACTGAGAATGTGACCTCAGAACAAACGGGAACCCAAGGAAAGGGTGGGAGAGCCTGGTGTGGCTCTGCAGGCAGTGGGTTCAGACTCGGAGGAGACTGGGAGGCTGCGTGGCACGTCGAAGGCAGAGCTGGCAGGATTTGCCAGCACACGGGTGAGAGGTTTAACAGAGGACACGAGACCACACCAAAGTTTTGGAATAATGGAAATACATTTCCCAGACGGGAGAACTGGAGGAGCAGAGGTGCAGCGGTGGTTGCGGATCCAGGGGTGGAATGGGGCTTAGTGAGTTTAAAGTGCCCATCACTTATTCAAGTGGAGATGTTCGGCCAAGATGTGAAATGTACATGTATTTTAAAATATGATCTTAGGTGCCTTTTACTATCTGACATTTTGATGCAGTTAATGAATGCGACTGTACCTCATATTTATTTGCCTGGGAAATTGTATTCAAAATGAGTAATAGTACATATCCCGTAGGTCCTTGTTTGGAACAAGAGCATCCGGGCAGCAGAAGGGTGGGGAATTCACATAGGACTAACGATGAGAAAGATTACTTCCCCCCTACTCCCCCCAAAATAACACCAGCAGAAGCCCACATAAACCTAGGTAGGCACAAAGAATATTCCTCAAGAATTCAATTCATAGCTTTGGAAAATGGTGGTTATCTATAAGGTCCAAGTCCCGATCTTCTCTTTGGGAGACATTAGCTGAGGTTTAAGTTTTGATTTAAGGTTCCATTGTATTAATATCTGCTCTGTTTACACTTTACACTGGAAGAAGGGAATTTCTGTACCAGTGTCTGTAATTCCTACTCCATAGGTCTCTTATCTGGGGGACAGGAAATAGGGACAACAATAGGAGATGATGGAAATACGTACATTATTTTAAGAGTGGAAATGCATTCTAACTTACTAACACTTTCACTCGTGTCTGAATCACAAGAGACATAAGGATTTTGGAAAATCTCAGACTTCTGTAAACATCAGTGATGTAAATTAGCAAAACCCTAAAAAATTGATCAAGAGTGGCCGTACAGCAGACACTCGTACACCACACGCACCACACCACACACACCACACATATCACACCACACAATTTAAAAATATTACCTTCTCCATGGAATTATTTTTCCCTAAATTTCTTTTCCTTTTCAGGAAGAGGAATGGACAGGGCTACTGCTTAAGCTATTTGTTTTGGAATAAACAAAATACATCTTCAATGGACTTTAGAATTATAGATTTAACTGAAAAGGATTTACTAACTCAGTAGCTACAGACTGATTCTATGTATGTAGGGATTGTGTTTACTTTTTAAAAATATGAGTATGGAGAGTTGAGGCTAGGACCGACCTCTTTACAAACCCTGACTCCTCTGTTGCTCTTCCTGCAAAGCCAAAATGACACAGATTGTTTTTGCACGTGGCATTAATTTTTAGTTGAAGTCTGGTTCTGAAATAAACAAGACAGGCAGATTGTTTCCGCTCTGAAAAATTTGGTGAAGGTTCGGTTATCAGCGATTCAAGCCAAACCATATTATATATGGTTATTCAATTGATAGAAATGGTCTCCATTAAATTTCTTTCTGTGGGCCGCTAATTGCTATTTTCAGCCTACAATTTTTTGCAGATGATTTGTTTGAAACCATGATTGTGGCTTCTGCTAAATCCTTTGAAATTCAGCCCTTTAATCCTGTGCTTTACAAATTGTTTTAAAAGTACTGATCTAATTAAGCAAATTGATGCAAATATTACTTGCCAAGACCAAATTCTTCTTGTCTAATGGACACTCTTATTCACATCATAACTTTAATTAAGCTCATGGATTCTTACATGCACAGTCAAGTGTGCCTCAG
Source organism: Galeopterus variegatus (assembly GCF_000696425.1). Lineage (NCBI taxonomy): Eukaryota > Metazoa > Chordata > Mammalia > Dermoptera > Cynocephalidae > Galeopterus > Galeopterus variegatus. The sequence goes on from NW_007727636.1 coordinate 202,283, forward strand.
CTGTCCTTAGAACCAGTGTCTGTGAAATCGGAGCATGTCTAGGTCTCATGGCATTGAAATGCCATGAACATTTCAGCTTAAAAATATCACTAACAATGTGTTTTCTCAGCTTGTTGACTCACTGGAGAGCTTTTTCTTTATGAACAAAGACTTATAATTAATTATTAGAATGATACACTAAGAAAGTATCACAACAGTATCCATCATACTCATCCAGTATATTTTTATTTCAGATGTTGTGTTTTTATCTCCAGAAGTTCTATATGAGTGACTCTCTTTATATCTTCCTTTTCTCACAAAATTATATTCACATTTCCCTATATGTTCTTGAGCATAAGAAACATATTTATAATAGTATTTTAACATTCTCATCTGCTAATCCCATTGTCTCTGCCATTTCTGAAACTGTTCTTCTTAATTTATCTCCTAGTTATGGATCATATTTCTCTGATCCTTTTATGCCTGGTAAATTTTGATTTGATGTCAGCTATTACTGGCCATTGTGAGTGATGCTGGGTGCTGGATTTTGTTGTATTTCTTGAAATAGTGTTGGACTTACTTCTGCAATTGCTTATAACCAGTTGGATTTTTTCCAGGGCTTGCTTTTAAGCTTAGTTAGGTAGAGTCTAGAATAGCCTTTTGTGTAGGACTCAACAGTCCCATCCCCAAGGCAATACTCTTCTGAGGACGTGACTCAAATTTTAAGAAGTCTTTCCACTGTGACTAGTGGAAACACAAACTCTTTCTAGCCTCCTGCTTTCTCAGTGTCTGTGAAATCGGAGCATGTCTAGGTCTCATGGCATTGAAATGCCATGAACATTTCAGCTTAAAAATATCACTAACAATGTGTTTTCTCAGCTTGTTGACTCACTGGAGAGCTTTTTCTTTATGAACAAAGACTTATAATTAATTATTAGAATGATACACTAAGAAAATATCACAACAGTATCCATCATACTCATCCAGTATATTTTTATTTCAGATGTTGTGTTTTTATCTCCAGAAGTTCTATATGAGTGACTCTTTTTATATCTTCCTTTTCTCACAAAATTATATTCACATTTCCCTATATATTCTTGAGCATAAGAAACATACTTATAATAGTATTTTAACATTCTCATCTGCTAATCCCATTGTCTCTGCCATTTCTGAAACTGTTCTTCTTAATTTATCTCCTAGTTATGGATCATATTTCTCTGATCCTTTTATGCCTGGTAAATTTTGATTTGATGTCAGCTATTACTGGCCATTGTGAGTGATGCTGGGTGCTGGATTTTGTTGTATTTCTTGAAATAGTGTTGGACTTACTTCTGCAATTGCTTATAACCAGTTGGACTTTTCCAAGGCTTGCTTTTAAGCTTAGTTAGGTAGAGTCTAGAATAGCCTTTTGTGTAGGACTCAACAGTCCCATCCCCAAGGCAATACTCTTCTGAGGACATGACGCAAATTTTAAGAAGTCTTTCCACTGTGACTAGTGGAAACACAAACTCTTTCTAGCCTCCTGCTTCCAGGGTGTTTGTTCCCCTGCTTTGGGTAGTTTCCTCCTGTGCACAGATCAGTACTCAGCTGTGNGGGTGTTTGTTCCCCTGCTTTGGGTAGTTTCCTCCTGTGCACAGATCAGTACTCAGCTGTGGATGTGAAGGGAGTTTAGTTAAAATATGAAAATCTGAAGGGCTGTCTCTATGCAGCACCCCCCTTTCTGGTGCTGCTCTGTGAATTCTACCCACCTTGTTCTCCTGGACTCAGATCTCTGTCATCTCATCAAAACCAAAACATTGGGCTCCTGAAAGGGCCTCCAGTGTGTGTCCCTCTCTCAGAGGTCAGAGTCCTGCCCACCTATTCAGTGTCATTGTTTCTTGCATTTTGTGTGGTTTTCTAGTTGTTTAAGGTGGAAGGGAAAAATACAAGAGGAAGTTATGCTTTGTGTCTGGTAATCTGCTTTGCATGTTAAGGTTATGAACTAGGAAATAATTAAACAAATGCTCATTAAGTGCATGCTCGGTGCACGTGCCACTATAAGCACTCTGAGGATTTAAAGTAGAATAAAAAATTGTACTAATTCCTCTAAAAATTCACTCAAACAAACAGGAGGCAGAATGTGTTGTGTGTCATAAAAGAGATATGAACAACCTACAGGGATTTAAAGGATAAAGAAAGCAGGCTAGCAGGAATATGGAGAGCACCAGCATGAACACAAAAGCCAAGGGACAGAGGTGGCCACTAGAAGCTGAAAAAGGCAAGAAAGCCACTTCTTCCCTCAGAGCCTCCAGAAGGAAGTGCACACATTGACTTTAGCTCAGTGAAACTGAATTTGGAGTTCTGCCCTCTCAAACTGTAAGAGCATAAAACTGTGTTGCTTTAAACCACTAAGTTTGGGGTAATTCAATATAGCAGAAATAGGAAACCAACACAGAATTGTATATTCAACATAACAAATGAAAGTGTGTTATACTTCTCACTGTGTAACAAACACCAAAAGAGGATTACTCAAAGCACCCTGAATGCAATGAGAAGCCTGAAGGGTCTTTACCCCAGCAACTCCTCTGTTAGAAGGAGAAACTGGGTGCAGCCCTGATTCAAAGTTAGCTTCTGTTTTTTATTGTAAAGACAAGGAAGTTTCACAAGAAAATTCAGTTGATTCAATCATTACCCAAGGACACAAAGACATGGGCAGTGTTACAAAAGTTATCTATGGCTAAGTATAGCTTAACAATGGAAACTAGTAACATCAGTAAAACTAACAATATGACATTCCGAAGTACAATTACTGAAAAGCTAAGTTGGTCATACTGGCTCATTATTATCTAAAGTATAATTATCTCTAAAGTTTTCCCCATCAGACAGCTAGCCCCTACCAAACATTTT
>NW_007727636.1:205886-207976 GCF_000696425.1 Galeopterus variegatus
ATGAGAATCAAGATTTCTAACCCTCCACAAAAGTGTCTGTTGGCTCATTTTTTCTTACTACTTAAATGGAAATAGAAGGAAAGAGAGTGGGACAAGAAGATATTGTGTTGTTTGCATGTGCTTGTTATGTCTTGCAATCTCTACCTTGAAGTCAATTTGGCAGTCTGTACAGGATTTATTACTGGGCGCCAAAAAAGGTAAAGGAGTTACTGATAAATGTTTCTGACTTTTACCTCTGAATTTGAGCATTGCTTAAAATCAAGATATAATTTTCAGATCTGTTAAAATCAATATCAAACATCAAATCACTATCATAGACATGGGCAAGGTAATAATGATACACTTAACAAATAATAGTTGTTGACTGTTCTCAGTGCTTATCAGGATTATCTTATTTAATCATCACAACAACAGTACAGATGGGTGTTACTATTTCCTCATTTTGCAGCATGGATGAGAAAAGTTAGGTACCTCATCCAAGGTCACACTGATGAGAAGTGTTAGGACTGCTGTTTGCACCTAGGTACCTGCCTTGGGAGCCCAAACAAACAGTCAATCAGATGTCTGTTTACTTGTCATGCTATTCATTTACAGTCTCTCAGAACAGTGGTATGTGAAGATTAATAATCTTGGGTGACCCTGGTGGGACCAGAGTTTTTTGTTGTCGTTGGGTTTTTTCCTTCCTTTTTCCCCCACAGAAATAGGCAAATCTCTTTTCTGAAATGACAGGTGGCATTTTCTAAATTCTGTGGCTGTGCATCATGAGATTCAACTGTTTGGACCAGCGGTGGTTTGGACTTCTTACTCGAATTAAATGGAGATTCAAATCAGATAGATAGCTAGTTCCGTCAGACACACTATGTTGACTCAGGTGTAGGCAAGACTCAACCACACCTAACTCAGCCTATCGTATTGGACAGCCATACCACTGAGGTTTTCTACTTACATGTGTAGACAGCCATATAGATAAGTGTTATTTGATAGAGACATACTATGAGCCACAAATACAAGGATGCTTCAAAAAGCTCATGGAAAAATAGAAGTAAAAGATAATATATGAGTCTTGCCATGAAGCTTTTGAAGTACTCTCATAGAAGCTACATATGTAATTTAAAAATTTCTAGTAGCTACATTAAAGAGAAAGAAAAGGTAAAGGTAAAACAATTTAAAATTATTTAACTCAGTATATCCAAAATACTCACATTTCAACGTTGCTATAAAAATTGAGATATTTTACATTTTTTATTCACACCACATCTTTGAAATCCAGGGTTTATTTGACACTTATGCCACATCTGAAGTCGATTGAGCCATATCTCAAGTGCCCCATAGCCATATGTGCGAGGGGCCACCATGTTGGGCTGTGCAGATATGAAATGTGCTTCGTGTGGTCATCTGAAACCCTGGTATCCACTGACACTCTGGAACAAAGGTGTTTTAGTCTGTTTTGTGTTGCTATAACAGAAATACCTGAAACTGGGTAATTTATAAGGAAAAGAGGCTTATTTGGCTTACGATTCTGGGACAGCTGCATCTGGCATGGGCCTCAGGATGCTTCTACTCATGGTGGAAAGTGGCAGGCAGCTGGTGGGTACAGGCAGATCACATGGCGAGAGGAAGCAAGAGAGGAGGTGCCAGGGTCTATTAAACAACCAGCTCTCGTGGGAACTAATAGAGTGAGAACTCACTCATTAACCCCCCCACCCCTAGGGAGAGCATTAATTCATTCATGAGGGATCTGCCCCCATGTCTCAAATAGCTTCCAACACTGACACATTGGGAATCAAATTTCCACATGAGTTTTGGAGGAGACAACACATCCAAACTCCATCAAAAGGGGAGCTGAAAATTCTCTCACATTTTGGGCTCTCAAGAAGCATACTATAGGAAATAGTATAACACCGAGACCCCAGGATGTGCTTTGCAGAGCCCAGTGTCCCACTGGGGACTGTTTTGGTCACTGGAGGAAACAGCCTTACAGTCTCGAGTACCCTGGTTAGGGTGGGTGAGACCAACCCCTCCCACTGCACCTGCAGAAGACCTGCACGTGCAGCTCTGGCTATAGCAGTGCAGTCACTAGTTCAACCTTG
>NW_007727636.1:208672-210141 GCF_000696425.1 Galeopterus variegatus
CCTGCAGAAGACCTGCACGTGCAGCTCTGGCTATAGCAGTGCAGTCACTAGTTCAACCTTGAAGATAGTGCAGTGGTGTATTTTGCTAGATTTCATGTTTGTCTTTAGGTCGAGTACATCGTAGTTATTGAACCTGGCCACTCCAACGGCAGAAATGGCTGGGCGTGTGTGTGTGTGTGAGAGAGAGAGAGAGATTCATGCATGTCACAAAAGTGAAAATGGTGTTTCTAGTCGGGGTTTCTGATAGAGCGCTGGGGAGCAGTTGAGGGTCAAGCAACATTTCAACACGATAGGATAAAAGGCCTCCTCCACTGGGAAGCCCCCGGGCCCCCTGCAGATTGCTTTGCTTTGTGACCCAGTTCATTTATTTCCTGTCAAGGCTGAGTTTTATCCCAGTCAGCCTGTTTATCTAACTTTGTGTTAAGACAGTTATGTTTGCATGCCAAGGAAATAATATACCTTTAAATTGAGCACTTCTACAAGTAGCTTTCTGGTCTTTGAGCAGTTAGGCATCAAGCATCCTCAGAGGGCATGGATCGTATGTGGGAATACAAGAAAGAACAAAACACAGCATTTGCATTACGCTTACTATCTAGAGGTGGAAAAGTAAGGATTCCAAAAGCGACCCTTGCTGTATTTGAACCAAATGAGATTTCAAGTGGTTTTCTAGTTAATCCTGATGTGAATAACATTTCTAGTGAGTTGAACATTTCCCAAAGAACCTCAGTGAAGGGCAGTGTCACACGATCACAGGGTCTGAGAGATAGAGCATCTAAAACAGTGTATAGTTTATGCCAAAGGAGATAAAACAACACACATAAAAAAAATGGAACACCCAGAAATAGACAGAAATTCAAAGGAAGAATTAAGAATATATTAAAAAGGCATTTAAAGGTCCTGGGGAATAGATTGTTTACTCACTGTCTAGATACTTGGGGAAAATAAATTTTGATATCTATCTTGCATCTTATATCAAAATAAATTTTTGCTAAACACAAAATTACTGTATAATAGGCAAAGAAGCATACAAAGTGATTGCTCCTTATGTGTTGAGGGAATAATGCATAAATTAATTGGGCTGCAGGGTGAAATCAGGATCAAGACTGATAAAAAACCAGGTGACACAGTGGTTAGGGATTTGTTTATAGATAATTTTGAATGCTGAATGAGCAGAAGAGCTGGGATGTGGGCTGTGTGCAGTGGGAAGACTTGTATGGGATAGTCCTGTGTAGAGCTTCGGTCTAGGAAGATGATCATTCTTTTAACATGTTAGCCTGGTGTATTAAATCCTCACACTTGCATAGTACCAGGAAGCTCCTAAGCACACCGTGATTTTATAGTCTCTTAGCTCTTCTGCAACAGATTTTCATTTGTCCAAGTGTTTGACATACTGAATGAATAAAAACTTGCCTCATGGAATGTTATCAAAATAAAATGCTTATTGGTGGTGTTCCCTGTTTTCCAAAGAT
>NW_007727636.1:210536-254355 GCF_000696425.1 Galeopterus variegatus
GCCTCATGGAATGTTATCAAAATAAAATGCTTATTGGTGGTGTTCCCTGTTTTCCAAAGATTAGACATGGCACATAAATGTATGTTTTGTTTGTTTGTTTGTTTGTTTTTTCTTTTTTCTCAATAGTCTACTAGTTCCTGGAGAGAAACTATCCTTTAGCCCCAAGGCAGGGAAGCTGCTTGTCACAGGTCTCATCCCTGAATTATTGTAGCTGACCACTTTTTCACTTCTCTAATGTCTGTGAAACTAACTGCCTTTGTTAAATTCCTTCTGCTGAAATGCTAACGTGGATTCTGGTTTTTGGATTGGAGCCACTATCTTTCAGGATGAAGAGTTACCTGTGTGAATAGTAGAGTAAAAGTGTTTCTGGAAAGGAGGAAAATGTATTTTAACGTGTGTGACTGGCTTGATTCCTTTGAGTTTTAGAGGGATCCCTCTGGCTTGACAAGTGGAAAACACACTGGAGTAGAGCAGGGTAGAGAGAAGAAGTTAAGGAAGCGATAACAATTGGTCACCAGCTTTTGCCTAGATGCTGAAGCTGGGGGGCCTAGGGTTACTTCAAAATACTTTCCCTTTCTCCACACCTCTAATTTATTAGCACCTCTCCCCAGAAATCTCTTTTCCAACAATTCTGCCTTAGTCTGCTTGATATTCCCTACAGCATTGGTAATTTTAAAAAGTTCCCCAGGTTATTCTAATTAATGTGTGCACAGCCCTGGCACTCCATGGGAGGGCTTCACACTTTATCCTGCAGCAGATTCACCTGGGAGGTTTGGTAAGCCACAGATTGCTGGGCCGTGCACCCAAGACTCTGACTCAGTTGTTCTCGGGTGGGGCCTGAAAACTTGCATGGCTAGCAGGTTCCAGGTAATGCTGAAGCTGCTGGTCTGGGGACCACACTTTGAGAACTACTGTCCTAGGCAGTTTGCATGCAAGGGGACCACAATAGCTTTCTACCAAGTTCCTCCTTTTACTTTTATCTCTCAGCTGTCGGTTCTCCACATACTTGCAGCGAGATTTCCAAAAAGTAAATTGGATCATATAAACCTCTGTATCTGTACATTTTCCTGCGTCAAATTCCCCAATGTCTTCCAGTGCAATCAGAATAAAATCCAAAGCCTTAACCAGCCTGCAAACATCCTCCATGATTTGGCCCTGCTGACCACTTGGAACTTGTTTCTTATGGTTCTGCCCTTCACTGCTGCTCTCTGATTGCTATGGGTCAAATGGGTCCCCCAAAATTTAAGTGTTGGAAACTTGACTCTGTGCTAACAGAGTGGGAAATCCAATGATCATATGTAGAGAAAGTGAAGGAAAATGGTCAGGGCCCCTCAGATGTTCAGAATCTGGCTGAGCATTTGATGTAAATATGCACATGTGCCCACATGTTCCTTGGTTATTGTCAAATGTAATTGCATATGTGTGCCCAGGTGTCCTGTGGTATCAGACTTAAATATAAAAGATGAATGGCTCTGATCCACGCCCCCCCCACTGCAGGGGATGCCCCCAAGGGGGGAGGGCACAGGAAGGCTGCTACTCCAGGGTTGGGAGGGCACAGGAAGGCTGCTACTGCTGCTGCTGCTGCTGCTGCTGAGAACTGAGCTCGTGTCATCTGCCAATGGCTCCCGGGACCCCAAGGGGGGAGGGCACAGGAAGGCTGCTACTGCTAGTGCTGCTGCTGCTGCTGCTGCTGAGAACTGAGCTCGTGTCATCTGCCAATGGCTCCCGGGACCTTTCCCAATTACCTAGCTTGTGGACCTGCATATGAGGGGTCTGGTGACCCAGCCTGGCTTGTGAGGGTGACTCAGTCTGTGCAATGGGTTTGAAAGGTCTGAGCCCTAGCCCTGACAATACAAATGTAAACTTAGTATAACTAAAATGATGAAACATTTTGGCTTTAGTTATGAATTACCTAATCCTACAATTGGCATAATCACGTAGCTCTACATCATATTTGAAAGATGGAGGCTTTGAGAGGTGATTAGATTGTGAGGACCGTACCCTAGTGAATGAATTCATGGAGGAATGGGTTGATGGTTTAGTGGGTGGTCATGGCGTGGTTCTCAGGGTTTTATAAGGAGAGTGAGTGAGCAGGTTAGCTCTCTTGCTCCGCCCATTCTCACCATGTGATACCCTGCGTTGCTGTAGAAGAAAGCCTCCACCGCATGTGTTGCCTGGACTTTGGATTTCCCAGCCTCTGAAACTATAAGAAACAAAATTCATTTCTTTGTAAATTAACCAGTTTCAGGTTTCCTGTTATAAGCAACAAAAACAGACTAATAGCCACTCCTGCCAGCCCTCCTTCCAACCTGCAAACACACCAGTTTGTTTTTGCCACAGGCTTCCCCCACCTCCCCTTTGCTGGCAATGTCCTTCCTCCAAAATTCTCAAGGTTGGCTTCTTATTAGCCCAGGCTCAGCTCAAATGTTGTCTCCGAGCTGCTTAATCCCAGAGGTCACTCTCTACCTCATGAGCTGATTTTCTTTTCTTTTCTTCACGACACTTTTCTCTTTTAGTTGTTTGTTTGCTTGTCTATAACTAGATATAACGTGGAACATGAGCTAAATGAAAGCAGGGGACGTAGTCTTGGGATGGACCACTGTGTTCGCAGCACCCACAACGAGGCCTGGAATGCCGGAGCCTTTAATAAATGTCAGTTGAACGAACAAGCTAATATAATATTGTAAGGAAAAAATATCCAAGGAAAAGAGACAAGTAAACCCGTATGTATTCTTAGGGTAACCAGTCTTTTCAGTTTGCCTGGGACTGAGGGGCGTTCCCAGGATGTGAAGCTTTCAGTGTTGACACCAGGAAAGTCCTGGGCAAACTGGGACGAGTTGGTCACTCTGGTGTTGGAGACCTTGTTGCGCTCCTGAGCTGAGCATTCGTTGTGTTCTCTTTGTAATATCCTAACATTCCCTTACTCAGTCCCTGTAGCTTCTTTAAGACAATCGTAGCATTATATAACCAGGAAGCACCCTGAGAAGCCATCCTGTCCTTTGATATTGCTTTCAGGTAGGACCAAGAAATCATTGTAGCTTTCTTTGGTTATCTCATTCTATTCAGCACTGCTCCTCTAAAAAAAAAAAAAAAAAAAGGCTTAGGTTGAAATTTAAACCCTTGCACTCCAGTTCAAGGACATTTCATGTTAGACTTCAAACTAGGCTGGATCAAAATAAGAAGCATAATTATAAGGAAAAGAAAAATCGATGGGTGTTGAATGGAAGAAAAAGATCGGGGAAGCAACATGGACCACCGCTTTAGTAAGCTCCGCCCCAATCCAGAAAATAACGTGTGAACAAATCATTTAGTGATACTAGTAACTGTGATGATGAAGGGTGACATATTCTTGTCCAGGTAGCGGTACGCCTGCCTGCTCATAGGCAATATCTGATTTTGATGAGATGGTCTCTCCCATCTTTCCCTTCCAAGAAGGGCCTGCACTCTTCCCCCCTACTCCATCTTCACAGCACCTCAGCTTTTATCTTTCTCAGCACAAATTCACAGTGCTGTCATCACTGAGTTTCTTCTCTTTTCCTCTTTAGACTATAGCCACGTGGGGGGCAGGAATATGTGCTTAGCCCAGGTTCTGGCAAAAATGAGATTTAGAAATGATAAATAAATGGATAAGTAAATGAACAGGTACATAACATAAATATAGCAGTCCTTTCAAAGTTTGTCCCAGCACTTCATTCAAGGCGAGTAATGTGCTTTATACAGTTAAAGAAATGCATAGCCATTATCTGAGCGATTTTTTTCTATTTATAAAACTAATGATAAAAATATAGATTAACACTTCCTGTGAGCCAGATGTGGTGCCAGGCTCCTTACATACATTAACTCATTTGAAACAGGTGTTATTATTACTCAGTTTTGTAGAGCAGAAAACTGAGCATACCAAGAATGAGCGACATACCCAATGTTACCTGGCTGAGGATTGCAACCTCTGTCAGCCTGATTCCAGAGCTAGATCCCAGATCTTTGTTATATATGTAACAGGTCATAACGAAGACAAGTGACCCGGATTCGTCCTTCCAGAAATCCTGAATTTAAAATCTTTTCCATGCTTAAGTTCAAAGTAATTTTGCAGTGTTTAAATGCCCGGTGTTAGTGCCAAGTGGTGATTCCTCATGTTTTGAGTAATTTTATCATTTTTGAAATAAATACAGTCATCACTGTATTTTGATATAACCAGGACACTCAAGTGCCTGTAGAGAGCACGCTGCATTTTGCACGAACTGTCCATCCTGTGCCTAATCTCCACCTTGACTTGTGGTATTATTTAGAATTTTTTTTTTAACAAAGCATTACTTAAGGGAAGTGCTTTTGAAAATCATTCTCAATAAATCAAAGGATTTAAAAATATAATTGACTCAACTTCAGAGAGGTCCAGCATATCAAATACTAGACTGGCAATTAATGCCCATTGTTCAAATAGTCCCGAAATGGTTAGAGGCTCCCACAAGGGAGAAATCTGAAGTGGCCACATTTGGTACCAGGTGTTTGAGTAAAGGGTGTTATTTGTCTTGAGATGTAATTGGGGTCAGCTACGCAATAAAGAGGTTTAAACTTTATGCCTCAGCTATTATTACTGGGCTAACCCCAACCCCTTTCATCAAACTCTGGCTCCATTACTGTCACTAACAATCGTTTCCTCACCAGGAGTTATCAATAAGATTATAGCTATTGTTAGGATCTCTTAGCCAAAAATTATTGACTCAGCATTGGAAGTTCAACAGCTGCAGGTTTCTGTCATTCAGCAGGACTCTCTACAATGCAGTGTGCATGAATGAAACTCATATGCTAATGCATGTACTGCGTGTTAAATTATGTACATACACACAAAGACAATTTTTCATGGGTTTCTAAGGAATTGTTCAGCTGTATTTAGGGGTAAAAATCATTTTATCAGTGGAAACTATTAATGCATGTACTGCGTGTTAAATTATGTACATACACACAAAGACAATTTTTCAAGGGTTTCTAAGGAATTGTTCAGCTGTATTTAGGGGTAAAAATCATTTTATCAGTGGAAACTATGTGAATTGACAACTACCTTCTGTTAAAAAATGCAAAAAGGAACTAGGTAGTTTAAAGCCCTCCTACCAAGCCATAAATAACATTACATTAAAATATATATGTATTACTTTCCTATCCATAAATATGACATATACAAGTTTTGTAAAAATGGTGACTCATAATTGGAGATGTAAAACTGAACAATTATAAAATCTGAGTATATTTTTGCAGAAAATAATACATAGTTGTATCACTATTTTTTCAGTTACTCTTTTCATGACATTTCTCCATTTTTAGTACTAACATAAGATGGAAATCCTGAATGTATTTATTACATATCAGTTTAGTATATGTAATATAATTGCAATGACATAGATTCTCTTAATATATGGGCCATTTTTAAAATTAGCATAGACTCTTATGGTTTATGAATTTCTGTTATGGAAAACTCTCTTTCCAGCTAAGATTATTTTAATGGCTCTCACTTTAAACAAAGTCTTCACCATCTGTTCTTTCTTTAATTCAAAATGCTGAAAGAAATTAATTTAAATGCTTCATAAAAGAGCTATTTTATGTTTTTATAATCCCTGTCTGTATCTTGACTCTCAGTTTAAATGTACATTGGCGATCTCCAAAAACATCTGGAGTAAAACAGCTGTTCTTTGACATCTGATCTGGAATACTTCCCAGGGAAGACACAAAATCATTCCAAAATGGATGTATTACAGACTCAAAAGTCCATCCCCTCTTCTCTTGTCCTGTCTTAAGTATATCATCACTATTAAACTAATAAAGGAATGACAATTTTAATATAGTGTTACCATGGTTTTATAAATAGAGTTGTTTTTCTTTTTTTTAACCATAGAAGTTTTTGCTTTATTTATTTATTTTTAAATGGTAACTTTTTTTACTGGTTATGAATATTCATGGGGTACAAAGCTGACTGTCACCACTTGTGCCCAAGATGTGATGGCCAGATCCATACTAGCAGCATGCCCATTACCACAAATTGCAATTATACCCTGTGTCCCCCACCCAATTAATCCCCAACCTCCCTCACCATCCCTGTTTCCCCCACTCCACTTTGTATCCCTAGGTATGTTCTCTCCCTCTGCAAACCCAACACACCACTGTGGTCTTTCTTTCCTTCCTTCTTTCTCTCTTAGCTCCCACATATGAGTGAGCACATGCAGTATTTTTCCCCTGTGCCTTGCTTATTTCACTCAATATAAGTTTCTCCAAGCTCATCCATGTTGTTGTGAATGGCAGAATTTCATTCTTTTTTATGGCAGAGTAGTATTCCACAGAGTATATATATCACCGTTTCCTTATCCAATCATCCATTGATGGACATTTAGGTTGTTTCCACATCTTGGCTATTGTAAACAGAGCTGCAATGAACACGGGAGTGCAGGTGTCCCTTCGACATGATGATTTCCATTCCTTTGGGTATATACCCAGAAGTGGGATCGCTGTATCATATGGAAGATCTATCTTAAACTGAGCTTTAATGTTCAGGTAAAGTTTTCTTCCCCTCAGTATTTTCTAAGATATTCGCACTTAATAATTGCATTGATTAATTGATTGCATTTTCTTTTTAGCCAAATCTTATGCGGCACCGTTTCTGGAGTGTAGAGAACAGTGCTGACAGAAGTTGGGTACAGTCACAGTCATAGCAGTGTTTCAAATGCTTGAGACGTAACAAGAACAGGGCATTCATGCAACCACACATCTCAGTACCTGACGCTTCAGGAAGCTGGCGGCAGAGGCTCATTGTGAAAACTGTGGAGGATGTTTCCTGGAATGCGACAGCTAGAACTCAACCTGTGCATGCTTAGTGCCCAGTTTACTTTCTGATTTCTTTCTTCTTTCTATACAATGTAATTACAAACAAAAATAGGCTGCAAATGACATGAAATGTACTGTCATTATTCTTGCACGAGTGACATTGTGGCAAATTTTACTTTGTCATGACAGCTATTGGGAAGATTAGCAGTTCATTTTTGATGCCGTGGTGATCCCAACAATGTCAGCATCAGTGTTCAGAAGTATCAAGGGGAATGTTTTCTCTGGACAGTGAGGACACCTCACACCGCTTGGTACACCAGGAGCTGCTCCCGTGTAGGACTTGCTGTGTGGCACCAGCAGTGCCTGCACTCTCCTCCCTGGGTATGCCAGGTTCATTTCCAAGTGCTCCCAATACAGGGGAGCATTTCTATGCAGCTGGCTTCTGGGCTTCTTCAGTTCTTTCCTGTGGAATCTCATTCCCTTCAGCGAGTCACTGTGACTCTGTGTGCATTTGTGCCACACCTCTTCACATATCCTTGCATTTCTTGCTAGGACTTCCCTGGAAATGCAGTGGCCTAAGAAAAAGTGAGTGCTGGTAGCTGCAGGCAAGCTCAATGTTACTCATGATGACAGGCGTTTAGAAGAGAAGGCACAGAGGGGTGGAATGGTTTTTACTGAAGACCATTGAATCACAGGAGGAAAAAGAACCAATCAATGTGACATACATAAAAGGAAAGAAATTTAGTGGTTAAGGAGACATATTAAATGTCTAACCAATATTGTTTTAAGACAAACAGCAGGGAATATGATGTTGTATTCAATAAGTAGAATAAATACCGAGATAAAAAACTTTATATTTCATTAAATACAGAAAGGGCAGTGAAAGGCAAAGATTTGGAGAAAGAGGACAGATAAGGTTCAGGGAAAGTAGAAAGTTACAGAAAAAGTGGTGAGAGAAGGACAGACACAAAGAGAGATGAGGAAAGGCAGGCAGGGAGGCCTTCCTAAGTGAGCATTTGTTTCAGTTCTTTTTTTTTTTTTTTTTTTTAAAGATGACCTGTAAGGGGATCTTAACCCTTGACTTGATGTTGTCAGCACCATGCTCACCCAGTGAACTAACCAGCCTTCCCTATATGGGATCCAAACCCGTGGCCTTGGTGTTATCAGCACCATACTCTCCCAAGTGAGCCACGGGCCAGCCCTCAGTTCATTTTTTTAAAGTTGAGTATTATAACCAGTTGTTCACCTGGGCTTGTGATTGTTACTACCTTTTAACTAAAACCTTTTGCCTTCTGTAGGTTAACCTTGCTTACAGATGCTAAGTGACTCCAAAACCTATACTTTTAGAATAGGCATTAAAAATTCAAATGTCTTCAGAGGCCACGTAGGTAGCAAATGTACATGAGTAAAGCTGTCTGTATGTAGAAAACAAAACAAAACAAAAACATAGACAGAACAAACCCAGCTGCTGGAAACATATCACATTTTCTTTACTTCTGCTGAACTATGGTTTAAACATAAATGTACACTGTGCATCCCCGCTCCCCTTCGATTGTCCTATAATCGAGAAATGGGAATCTGGTATTTTACTTCTATACCAAGATCTCAGTCAGATCCTCCATTTTTCATTGTGATGTGAGTAAAGAATTAGGTTTTGACTCTGACCGAGTAATTTAGATTAATTCAATTTTATGCTGCAAAAACAGCTGTTCACAGAGGTGGGTACTTAAGCACATAGATATAATCTTTGTATAATAATTTTTGTTGTCCTGAGATAGTCAAAAATTTCTGATATATCAACACCATCATAGTTGGATTATAGTATTTTACTAAAGTTTGACAATTTTCATTTCTCTTTTTTGTTCACAGTTTCAATATAATTTGAGAAAGGAAAAATTAACTGATTTGTTCAATAATTCTAGGTATGAACTTGTTAAATTCACAAAATGATTTGAATATGTAAAACAACATATAGTAGGTTCACTTCCTGTAAACTGAAAACTTGTAAACTGGAAAATTTTCAGTTCTGCTTCATAATAGCATTTTGACAAACTGTGTCTCCCTCTAGTGATATGAATCATTATTCCTTTAAAAATACACTAAAAGTTGGATCCTCTGAAAGAAATATGTACTCCAATCCAGAAAGAAAGCATATCATTAAACAATAAAGTTAATACACAGTGACACCTGGAGTTTATTTGACTGCTAAAGCAAGAGACTGTTTTCATTCTATATTGTTATGTTTACTTTAGAAAAGTTTTTGGTAAAGCATAGTTCTCCTAACATCTGTTGCTTTCTTAAATAATGGACAGGTATTTTACATATTAATTGCTATCGTGGAAATCGTGCAGCTCCCTGGATTTCAAAGGATAGAAACAAAATCGCAATTTACTGCTGGCACATTATGGTGTGTTGAAATTACCAAGGTAGATCTCATTCATTCCTTCAGTCCCCTCCTGAGTATCACTCCCGGGAAGCTGGACGGCAGAGATACTGGACGAATAAGCCAGTCATTGTTTGCAAAGCCCTGTCACAACAAAATGCTCTCAAGAAGCATTTCAAAAATGTTCCTATACTATTTCAGCATTCAAATATTTTCGTCCAGAGTATTTACTTTGGGGATGAGGCTAGGCAGCTACGAAGTACACTCCTCTGCACGGAAGAGGGCTCCCGGAGGCTGCGAAGACCTCCCCACACAAACCAAGAGCAGGTGTGCTGACTGAGGTCGCTTCTGGCGCAAACAGGTTGCAGACAAGCCTGGTCTGCAGCCTGCAAATGAAAGAAGACGGTTTCAGAAGTAAAAGTAACAATGCTCCAAGTCTGTGCCTTCGTGACTGGGCTGGGCCTGGGGGTAGGGAGTGGCTAGTAGGGAGGGGGAGACCCTGAAGGCCTCAAGATCCAGTTTCAGAAAGACCCTCTACAGCTCAGCTCCAGATTCTTCTCAAAAAGCAGAAGAACCAATGTCAGCACCAGCGGAGGAGCCACTTGCGCTGGATCCTACACGTAAACAGGCTCAGAGCGCTGAGGGATGCCCTGCAAATTAAAATCCTGTGCAGAATTAGCCAGTGGGAGCTGGTGGGAACCGGGTGCGGGTGGGAGAGAAGAGCCCCCCCCGCGCCGCGCCCCTTGCAATCCCGGCCGCCCGGAGGCTCTCTGGAGTGTAGTTGCTTTTGCAAAGAATTAGACGTACCAAAGAAGTGTCATTTCATTATCTTTAGGGGCTGTATTAGGGCTCTGCAGAGAGACGGAACCAATAGGATGTGTCTTTGAGGAACCGTCTCATGGGATCCTGGGGGCTGGAGAGTCTGACATCTGCAGGGCCGGCCTGCAGGCTGGAGGCTAGGCCAGCGAGGCGCTGATGTTGGGCCGAACTCCCCTCGTACACGTCAGTCTGTGTCCAGATTTTCTCTTCGTATAAGGACACCAGTCACACTGGATTAGGGCTCACCCTAGTGACCTCATCTTAATTACTTCTGTAAAGATCCTGTCTCCAAATACAGTCACATTCTGAGGTATTGGAGATTAGGATTTCAATATATGCCTTTTCGTGGGACACAATTCAGCCCATAACGTAGGCATATGACATATTTTGTTTTTAAAAAATGTTGTATAAGCAAATTACAGTGACTTCTGATACTGGTTTTAGAAAGGCTTAATACCTATGCCTGTGCTATGTTAGGGACTTTGCAGTAACTAACTTACTAATCCGTTATCCCCGTCAGGTGCTATTATTACACCCAGTTTGCAGACACTGAAACTGAAGCACATGGGATGTGCTCGCCCAGTGCTGTGAAGTCAGGAGTGGTGGCCCTGGCCCTGGGACAGGCATTCAGCTCCAGGCAGGCACTTTAGCTGGCAGACCATGCCAGGAATTGTAAAAGTGGTGCTCCTCAACTTATGTTCAAAATTCTTGCAGCCCCTCATTAAATTACAGTTTCCTGTGCTCAGCACCAAATTTACTGAACCAAAAGCTATTGGGAGTGGGGGGTGAGGGGAGTCATCTATATTGTAAACAGGGACCCTCCAGGGACTTCTATGCCTTTGAAAACTGGAGGATTTACTAGAATTATATTGCATGGTTCATCTAACTGCTTTTTTCAGCTTCTGATTCCAGTGTTTAATGCCTTCACTATCTTCTGGGTGAGTCTGTTTTTGTAATTTATTCATTTATTGAACCAATATTCACGAAGCAATGTTGCTAGGTTCTATGGGTTTACAAGGATAAATCAGATGTGAAATTTCTCTTCAAAGACCATGCAATATTATGTTGATATTATTAGGTTTTAAAATGTTCTTTCAAGTGAGGAATATCTGCACCTTATTCTATTTTTAAAGGCTCTATTTTTCATAAATGTGAATGCTGCTCTTATTTTCTGTTCAGGAATGGCTCTATATATCATGTATTTTAGTTAACTCTCTTAATTTTCTGGTAGGAAGGTGAATAACATGCATTATTATCTATAAGTAATCAAGACTATGTTTTGAGAGTAGAATAGTAAAATATGTATGCCAGCTGCTCCTATTATTCAAGGCTTTGTATTGCTCTTGGGTTTTTATGAATGTATTGAAGTGTGCAGGTGCATGTATGTTTGTGATCCAGATGAAAATGTTAAACCTATCATTAAAACAGTTCTTTAAAAAACATATTCTTTTTGTGATGAGTAAAAATAATTTCACTTGTTTCTAATGTCCTTCCTCCAAAAATTTGGCGGGAGGTACATGGCTGCCTTCTGCCCTTTGCCACTGGTTTTCTTTCCATTGGAGGTAGCCCCACGGCACAAATACTTGTTGCAGAATGCCAGGTCTTCTGTGCATGGAGGAGTCATCAGGCTGACCATTGGCAGTGCCCTTCCCCAGTGTCCTGGGGCTGAGCTCCCATGCAGTTACACAGAGTGTCCCAGAATCTAGCAGCTCTATGAACACCCCCTTCCCACTCCCCTTCCCCTTCTTCCTCCTTTCTCCCACCTTTCCCTCTGCAGTTATGATGAAGTTAAACCCAGGAGTAGACATCAGCCCAATATCAACTGCCTGTAGCAGAAGGGGGCAAGGCTTACCAACCGACTGCTCTTAATGCATGAATTCTTTTTTCTGCACCAAGTTTGAAGTGTTGGTGGGGCTGGAGGTGGGAAGGTAGGAAAAATGAGTAGGTTTTCTTCCTTTCCTAAAATCAGAGGCTTTCCAGAGAACTGGGGTGAGCCCTGCTCCAGAGAGAGGATGGTCTCCTTAAAGGATGCAGGACAGTTGTAGGCACAGGGCATGAATACTTTTTGTGTTGAATCAAGGTTAATTGTTAGGGGATTTGTTTGTATTTCTTTGTTTGTTTTAGATTTTTTACTTTAATTGACTGTGGGTCTCTTGAAGTCACATATATCACTTAACTCACTTGGTCACCTAGCTAGTTGGTGACAAAGGGCCTGAAATTCTCTGAGCTGCAAATGAGGCTCTTCCCACCACACCTCAAGGCATGTGCTAGACTTTCAACTAAGGTCTAGGCCCATTGCCTACTTTTAAAGTCAAAGGAAATGACTTGGGCTTACAACAAATAAGTAAAATAATGAACAAAAGTATAAAATCTTTTCTATCAGTGCTGCTTCATTAGTTCAATCTACCTATGGTTGACTATAACTCAAAGTATGACATATTTGCTTTATATATGTTTGTCATATTTTCACTATCTTGAATGAAAACTTTAATTCATTACCCACGATGACTAAATTAGTCTTTTAAAGAGGTCTTCATTAACAAGAGAGGTTACAAAAAAAAAGAAAAAAAAAACCCCAGCAATTTTGAAAAACTTTAATGCTTTTTAAAATGGAAATGGTGTAAGAGACTGGTTGGGGGCTCTTTCTTGAAGCAAAATGTAGAAACTAGCTTTTCTGTAAAGGGTGCCATGAAGTGGAAGGTTGGAGGGCAGTGCAGGCTGGTTCACGTGCTGTGCACAGATGAAAGAAAGGGTTTGTGATCTTGTGCTACCTATCAATCACATCTGTTTGTAATTTTTCCTGGAAGTACTCCCTGAAAGGAATATTGACAAGAACGTGGAAATAAATCTAGAGCTGAGGCAACCCCGCGTCACAGAGACCAGGAGGATAGGCACAGTCTGGCTGGAGGCCCCGGGCCCTGCTGCTGAGGCTCCTGTCTCTGCCGTACTGCCCACCTCTCCAGCTATCCCCTCGCCCCGGACATTCTCCTGTGTTCCAGAACTCCTTTTCTTGACTGGACCCTTTCCGCATGCCATTCCTTCGGTCAGGAAAGAATCCCATTCCCTAGCCAGTTCTTACTGCTTTTGGCATCTCAGGTCCAATGTCATTTCTCCAGATGAGTCTGTCACAGTCTCCCTGGAAAGGTAGACTCCCCTTGACATTTGCTGCATAGCACTTATGCTTCTCCTTTCCAAAAATGCACCCCAACTTTTTATTTGTTCCATATCTGTCTTGGCCACTGGACTGCAAGCTCCAAGAGAGGAAGAATTTGTCTTTTTCCCCAGTGTGTCTCCAAGACCCTACACGTTGCCTGGACCATGGTATATGCTACACAAATATTGGCTGATTTGCTGATTGATCTCCACGAAACCCTTGGTGGCCAGGCTGCCTCTGACTTGACGCTGTTTCTGAGCAACTCGAGGAGATCCATTAGTTCAACTTAACCCTTTAAAATGCTAAACCTAAAGCTGATAATTGATTCTGGGCTGTTCTAGGAGGGTCCTGATTAAGCATGTTCTTTGACTTTATAGAGCAGAAATTTGCAGGCTGTGTTCTAGAGTTTGAGGTTCTTTGGATGTGGATTAGGGCCTCTGTGGCCTGAGCAAAAGCACTGGGCTGAGTCTGCACACACCTCGGCCTTAGCAGTGATAACTCAGACAAGCATGCAGACGGCATTTACTGTGCAGCAGACACTCTTCTGAGCACTTTACAAAATTAATTCAATCCCCATGATGACACTAAGTGCAAAGTAGGATTGTTATCACTTGGGGAAACTGAGGCACAGGGCAGGCAGAGTGTCTTGTTCAAGATCTCTACAAATAAATGCAGAGCCAGTTTGAAGCCAAGAATCAGGCTCCAGAGCTATGCTCCAGAGCTATGCTCGTAAAAGCTTCAGTCTAATGCCTCTCTCTCATCATGGCGACTTGGTTCCTGTATGTTTGGGGGTAGCAGTTCAGTATTTGAGGAAAGGCTCTGCTGCAATAAAAACTTAAAAACTGTCTTGTTAGGGCACCGCTAAATATCCAAGTTCTTGTCAAGCAGGTTCCAGCAGACCTATGCTTTTGTCTTTGATGGCCTGAGTCAGGAGTCTGCCTACAGTGTTTGCGTTGGTCTGTGCAGATGTATGGGGTAACACTAAACTGGGGACAGGCTGGCCTGAGGAAGAAGGCAGAGGAGGGAACTAGTCTCCAGGAGCATCTCCACGTGCTGGCACCAGGCTCTGTCATACAGTGGGTGACCCCTTCAGTCCTCCCACCGACCACGACCTCGTGGTGCTGTGTTCTTCTCATCTTACCCTGGGGGAGGGAGCTGGAGTCTGGGGAGGGTCTTACCAGTGGTCAGAGCTACACCTGCGCCTGAGAAAAGGTCCCCAAAGGCGGCCACTAGGCACTTTCCTGACACTGCCTTGCTCTGCTAATTTAATTGTCTTCTAAATCTCCTCCTCCTCATCAATTTGACTTCTTCCAAAGAGCAAAAAAACAGATTCTTATCAAGGACCACTACACCACTGGCTTTGATGCAGGCTACCCTACACGAAGAGGACAGGCGCATCAACGTCTCGCTCCTCCTGAGCTTGGAAACATCCAGCTCTGAGCCCAGCAAATCCTGCCTTGTATGCCTCGTCGCCTTTCTCATGTGTGTGCACGCACTCAGCGTCACTAAACTCCAGGCTGCCCCGACTTTTCCTAAGTTGATGGCATTTGCTGGGAATTCATTAGGAAGGGATTGCTTTTATGTTTTCTGGATGTGTAGAGGACAGCCTTCTTCCATCAGTGGGTAGGAAGTAAAGAGGCCTTTAAAAAAATTAATGGCATCAAATTGCACTTTTAAAAAAATGATGAAGTGACAAACATTTTACAACACTGGAGAGAAGCTCCAACTATGTTTTTGCTTTTTTTTTTTTTTTTTTAATTACTATGCTTTTAAAAACGTTTGTCATGTGCTTAGAACACCTCACCTGCTACTGGTCGAGCAGTGGCCCGTGGGCGTGTTGTAAGTGTCAGGGGTAGCGGGGCTCTGTTCTTGCTGCTTGACGCCGGCAGCCGGTAGGAGGCGCTGCAGACAACGGGCAGTGTGGCCGCGCCATCTGGGTCCGCGAGGACGCGCCGGGGAGGCGTGCCCGGCTCTGCGCTCCACTCCAATACATTCTTCCTTTTGCAGCTTCCCACTTCCCATCTGTGCCCACCCACTGGTTTCTCAAAGAATTTTTAAAAATTGGCACGGTTCAGGGGAAAGGAATCAGGAATATGCGGGCTCCCTCATCCTAGGTTCACAGTGTCGCAGGCGCGTGGCCGCTGTGGCCTGGCCAGCTCCTTACACCGATTCTGAAGCTGTGATCCCGCGTGACCCGCCCGGGCTGTGCATTTTGCTGCACGATGCAGATAGATCTGAGCGCTAGTTGTACTTTGTGAGTTGCCAACAAAACATTTTCTTTTCATCTTTGCCAGTGCTGCCTGCAGACTCCAAAAGGCATCTTGAGAAAGCTGATAATTAAAGCTATGGAATCTGAGCATGAGTAATCATTACCTATTTTGCTTGGGTGCAGTTCTTTAGAGAGAATGATGTCCTTGCCAATAATTATTAGGTTATCATCTTGTCATATTAACTCCTCCAGGAGCCACAATTTGAGGATAAACGTTAGGCTAACCTTTGCTGTTCAATTCTCTGATTCAAATGAATCTAGTATTCCAGAAAACAAAAAACAAAAAACAAACCAAAAATTCTGAGCAGCAGTTATTTCTGAATAGAACACAACTATATGACTGTTTTAAAGACATTTTTAAAGATGAGTACTTAGTAAAATGGCTGTTTTATCCAGCAATAAACACATTGAAGCAGCCAGGAATTCAGAATCTCACAGCACGTTTTGCAGAATGCTGTCTAGATTCTGCCATTTTGCTGGAATGCTCCTGCACTGCTCATAGTAATAGCTTTTTTTTTTTTTTTTGTCTTTTTTCGTGTCCGGCAACGGATCGCAACCCTCAGTGTCGCGCTTTGTATTGACTGATGAGTAAGGCTTTATTGGTGTATAGATGGATCACAGCAAACTCAACTTATCCAGACATATAGCCCTAAACAATAGGTACTTGCAGACATGATGCTTTGTCAATGTGCTTTGGAAGCAGAGAGAGAGATGAGGAACACACAAGTGGGGTTTGAATTTGGGTGACCAAGGGGTGTCTTGTTTTGTTTTTTCTCAGTGAGGAGAGAGATAAGTAGAGGTAAGAACAGGTCCAGTCAAGAAGTTGTCCTCAGCTAAAGACCCCATGGCTGTTTTTCCCAAAGGTTCTGTCGCCAGGGGTGGCCCCAGTGGACATTCCTCAGCTTCCTTTGTCAAGTTCATCTCGGCCTGGGCCTCAGAGTTAGCTCCTGTGAGAAAAGACTCTCCACGACAGACCCAGGAGACAGGTGGTGTGAAGGGGGTTCCTTGATGGATGGATGAAAGGCTTTCAGTAACAAAGGGAACGAATATTTGTGTTTCATTGGCTGAATCAAGTCACAGGCCCCAAAGGTCTGTGTTTTAATGCCGGTATCTTTGACACTTTCCCCTGCCTCTCCACACACACCCATTCTCATCTTGAGGAAGGGACATTGCCTCACTATCCCTGAACTTTCTTAATCAACTACTGGTTTTGTTCTGGATCCATATTTCACCGGGTAAGAACCCCATCTTTCCAAATTTGCCTCTAGGTACCCGTTTTCAGTTAGCAAGTGAAAAAAATAGTTCAAAATTATATGTAGAGACAATTTTCCTATCTGAAAATGTGAAGCAATAGAAGTTGGGTTTTCACTTAGCAAGTGAAAAAAATAGTTCAAAATTATATGTAGAGACAATTTTCCTATCTGAAAATGTGAAGCAATAGAAGTTGGATTTTGCGAGTTTGTTTTGGGTAAGCAGCAAGCATATTTCCTTTGGTTGGTTCAGCAACAACATTTCTGTCCCGTCATCTAGTTAGGGATGAATGGCATATTGTGGTTTCCAAAACTGAGACTGCATATGCTGCACCCAAACTTGCTCAGTTTGGGAAGCTCACAAGTAGGCTTGCCTTTGATTTTTTTTTTTTTTTTTCCTTCTTTTCCTGAGTTCTTTTTTTTTGGCTAAAGAGAAATTGCTTTTGTACCATTCAAAATACTTGAACTTATCTGCAACCCAGAAGAGAGAAGTAGCCAGTGAGGGCCTTCTCAGAAATTCATTGACATGTGGGGTGGAGGAAGTGGGTGGAAGAAACAGGGAAGGTCACAAAAAGTTCTGGTGTCTTTTTACTTTTTCTGGAAAAAAGATTCACAAAGAGAAGCTCACAGGAGAAAATGCTGATGGATCTTGTGACATGCCTTGAGCTTCTCAGATAAACTTAAGGTGTTCTTTGATCAGTCTTTTGATTTCCAACAATCAAAACCCGCATAAAACTCAGCTCATGCCTTCTATATGTGTTATTGTGTTATAGATATACGAGTTCTCTGAAAGAGATAAGTGCAGAAAGAGATAGCATATGGGGCAGGTACATAAAAGAAAAACACTAATTTGCTATTATAAATGTCTTAGAGTTGATCAAAAAGATTGTGGAAAAATATATCCATCTAGATTTCTCTAGAAAGGTGGACAGGAATGGCTTCAAATAAAACAACCAAAGAAGAACAGGTGGGACGGCTGGCTGGCTGCCGTGGGCCAGGCCCTGTATTAGATGCTGGGGAAACCTCAAAGAATATAAAATGCAGGGTCCCTGTCTTCCCGGTGCTTCTCCTCTAGAAGAGTTTATTGTGTGTAGCTTAAGTAATTGATGTGTTGAAAAAGCGCGACTCCTGACAGTACTAAACTACAATTTAATTTTGCTCCCATTGTTCTTGTAAACTTTATTCTGCGGGACCAATGTCCCTGGTCCCCGGATGGACACCCCTTTTGGTCTCTGCTCCCGCTGCCCCGACAGGAAGGAGGGGTGAGGGCACCGGCCGCTTCCGACCCGGCTGGCGGGCGCCGTGTTCTCTGCCCCGGCAGACGGTCCGGCCCAGCTCGCTTCGTGGCTCACGCTCCGGGGCGCGGGGTCTTCGGAAGCTCCGGGCAGCGAGCCTCCTTGTGCGTGGAGGTCCCGGGCTCCCAGCGGAGGCATCTCCCCTTTGCCATCGGCCCTGGCTGTCCCGCAGCGGCCTACGCACGCCATCTCCAGCCCTGTGGGGCAGGTTGGGAGGATTTCCTCTGCTGGCCCCATGGACGGAGGGGCACGCAGTGGTCCTGGGCACTCTCGCCCCGTGGGGCAGGTGCAGGCCTCGGAGCGGTCTGTCGGCTCCTCGGTCGCCCCAGGCAGGCTCTGCGACCGTCCCCGTGCAGGGCCTGCTTGGGCTTTCTGGGGCTGGCTCCCTGTTCCCGGCTGCAAGAGCGCGTCCTGGAGCCCCGTCCACCCCGACGCCCCTACCGCTCCCTAAAGGGGCCCTGTAGGACCGCGGGATGGCACCGAGGCGGCCTGTCCACGGAAGTCCTCTTTCTAGTCTCTAGTCTTTCTCCGCGTCTGTGACCTGGCTCCGGGGAGGGCTGTGTCCTCTGCACACATGCGTGCTGGGGCGGCTGCAGGTGACACTTGGCGCTGAGATCTGAGCACAGGAGCTTCCGACGGAGCGGGGGGGAAAGAGCTGCGCTGAGATCGGGTCGCGCTCGTGTCGCAGGCGCTGGAACAGCACTTTGCCAGTCGTTTCACTGACGACTGAGACCCAGCAAGAAAGGTGCAGTCACTCTCCCCGTGACACAAAAGGAAACTGAACTCTCCCAGTGGTTTAATGAACTTGCCCGAAGGCAGCAGCTCAGTAATGAGGTCGGGCCTGAAGCCCAGACCCGCTGACCAGATTCTGTATTTGTCACCACAGTGACATCGTGCCTGTCTAGGTGAACGAGCCTGGGGGAGCGGGCAGCCTCCGGACAGACATTCCTGGCAAGCCTGGGATGAGAAAGTCAAAGAACCCCCGCCCCGTCTCCCCTCTTGCCTCCCACCCTGTTTACAACAGGCCCTTGTAGGAGGCAGGGAGGCCGTGCCACTCGGCGCCGGCCCCACGGCCATCACCGGACCGCTGGAGCTGTGACTGCGGCCCGGGACATCAGCCCGCTTGTTCGCTCACTCACTGAAAAGAGTTTTGAAACGAGTTCTGAATAGACAGCATTTTCTTTGTGCGGTTGGTAAATAACACAGGGCAAAGTTAGCAAGTTGCAGCGCTTCTGCATTCTGATTCTATGGAACTTTTCGGTAGGGAGGGCAGGATGTTTTTAGCAGAATGTGACCTCACGGGAACACTAGAGGTAAGGAGAAAAAAATGATTGAGATAACTCTGAATACTTTACCATCTCGGATAACATAGCTTTTAATAAAGCTACAAGAAGAGAGAAGATTTCTGGCATCCTACTACTCAAAAACCGATGCCTGGTAGACTTGTGGAAGGTGCTGTTCACATTGGTTTGACATTTGTTTGGATTTGATTGAAAATCAATGGTTTTCTTATAATAATTCTCATGTGCACATTTTTTTTTTCTCCTTTAGAAAATAATACAATTTCTGAATGGGGAAGTGTGGAGAAACCCTAAGAGAAATAGCATAAGAGCATTTTGGAATATATCCAGGAAAAGATAACTTTCAACACACCTGTAGACATTCGCCAGGTAAAGGTAAGGAAAAAAATACTGTAAAAAGTAGATTCAGGTTATTTTGTTACTTCTCACTGGATGCAACTTTGGGAGAAAAACACACACCGCTGCTGTGGGAGGGCTGAGGGCCCACCTTTTGTCCCTCCCTCTTATGGTCATGGCATGGTAGCCTTGTGTCAACTGTGACCATCAGTGGCCACCTGGAGTTGTTGCTAATATCAGCTGTGGAACAGTCTGGAGCGTTTTCACAGGGTGGAGGGGACCTAAGAGATGATGATAGTAAGCAGGCACTTCTGCTAAAAAGTCACTGTGTTTAATACTGCAAATGTTACTTGTACAGTATAGAATTTCTTTTAGATTTATATTTGCACTGGAACTGACTCATTCTTCTATTTAGGATTTTAAAAATATCACTTTGACGGTGCTCAGATGAGAAGTACATCTGTTGCTTACATATAATGAGCATCGGATAGGAAGACATGTTGAATACTTGTGCTGCTTGTTTGTCGCTATAGGAGACCTGCAACATATGCATGCTATATGTCTGTTTGCTGGAATACAGGCATAGAGAATCAAACAACATGGTTCTTCCCTTGAGCAATAAGACTTTTTAAATTCTTAGCTAATTCAGGTCACTACAGATGAACATCATTTGGACTTTTGAATGTGTATTTTGAATAAAGTTCAGAGGGACAAAGGTGGCATTGGGCACTATGCAGTGCTTGGGATTCTGGATGAGTTTCTTAAGCAAAGCGTTATAAACACTTATTTGTTGGTATACTATATTCACATAACATTAGCTCTATAACAAGATTGCATTTCCAGCATGCATAGAAATCAAGGTGTTGATTCTCAGGACTGAGTTAGTTTTTTGCCTCGGACTGTGGATAAGGCAAAGCAGTTGTAACTAGAGTAGTACAGAAAGCGAGATTTATGGCAGGAGTTTCAAAAGGCAAGAGCTTTTAATTTTCGAGCAATTGGTGGATACATTTATTCTATACAACTTGGAGGCTCAATCTTTCAAACTATTTCAGATAAACTGCCCTCAAATTCTGTCCCTTCAAATCACCTTAGTAAGTGATTTGATGTGAAAGTGATTTTCCTGTGAGCCATGTTTATGCAGCCGAGATAAAAATTGTACCATTCCTACCAAAATAATCCCAGATTAAATAAATTCAAAATAACGTATTGTTTTCCTTACTGACTTTATAACCAAATTTATTAGATGGGACTGCTTAGTTTGTGATTGTGCAAGTTATTATCTGGGAAAAGCTGTCTCTGCAACATGAAATATAAATTAAAATCAGAGATCTGAAGAAAAGTAAAGCTTTACTTTAATTATCTCTTTAAATATTTTTGATTAAAATGCAGCTCTGTACGTCACCACTTAAGAAATACAGCCCCTTGGGCAGTGTACTGATGAACTGGGTTTTAGAGACGTGAAAGGGTGGGAACCGTGGCCGTAGTGGTTTTCCGGAAACCATTCACAGAAGCCGGCCAGCAGAGGGCAGCGCAGAGCAATGAGCCCTCAGAGGAGTTTCCTACTACGAGTCTGAAAATGTCCACATAAAAGTAGTTCTTTTTGGACAGCGTCCTCCACCAAAATTGTAGGTCTCTCAAATAATCGTGAAAACTCCCCAAACATGTTAATCTCTGAATGGACCTCTCACTGTGCAAGTGTTGAGGTGCGAGGGACAAAACTTTAATTCTTTCAGGTCCTCAGAGGTATTCACACTTCCATTTTCCTTCTGATTTATTTTATTTCAAAAGGCTCTATGAGCTCTAGTACCAATGCTAGAGTTCTACAGCACTTCATTATACAGGTTTTTGGGGTGATTTTTCTGATGAAAAATATTGAAAAATTACAAATTTAGATTCATGAAAGAATTCCTACCAAACACAAGCATTCGAAGCAAAATGCAGCTTAGGAAGTTTTCCATTATATTTATATTTTCTTGATGCAAAGCGATAGTGCATTGTTCTACAATGCAGCTTCGGAAGTTTTCCATTATACTTATATTTTCTTGATGCAAAACGATAGTGCATTTTTCTACTTGTTAGCGATAGTGCATTGTTCTACTTGTTAATTTTTTTTCCCTCAGAATTACTACAGCAAACATTTTTTGTTCTATAATAAAACACATGTAATACTCAACATTGGATATACATTTCACACTGGAAATCTTGAGAGAAAAACATACTACACTGGAATAGAACCTCAAAGAATTTAGGGGGGCGATTTTATGAAAACATGTTATATTTTGTTCTAGCATTATAAAACCCTAGTTTAATGGTCTATGCACAAACATTTAAGGGACCTAAATGTCCTTTATATTGAATTTTATCCTGTAATCTGGAAGTTAGCATTAAGATTATCATACCTATAAGCTAATTAGGATTATAAAATTCTTTTCACTTTTCAAAAGTTCATGAGCACATAACAAATTAGAACTACTTTGACAAGCCAAGTGTCCCTCTTATGCATTAGCTTTCTTGGATTTACCTTTTAAATGACTTTGGCTCATATTGACTGCAGATATTTGACATATCAGGTATTGTTGTCTTCAAGGGTTTCCCAGGCAACTGCAACAATTCATCCAGTTCCCATCAAAGGTGCCCTTGAACTCTCCGCTCACCTCATTTCCCTGTATGAGTGATGTGTGCAGCGACAGGAAAACACCACAGACCTCACGTAATAGGCTAATGTGAGAGGTTTGGTGAAGAGAAGGATGGATTTCACAAAAGTGTCCACTTGGATGTTAAAACTTCAGCTGGCTGCCTGCAGGTTCCCTTTGTCAAGTTCTCATTTAAATTTGGGGGGAAGGCCACAATCCACACCCTGCGTTCTGGGTTCTGCTTCACTCCTCCTCTCAGTTCCTAGGCTGACTCCTGAGAGTAGAGGCCCAAACTGTTGCCCCAAGTCACCCCGAGAATTCCTTCAAGCACTCCCCAGGGAGCAACCGCCTCCAGATCTCTGAGTGACGCCTCGGGTTCCCAGTTGTCACACACACTGATCTTAGGGAACCCCTGTTCCTTCCCATGTAACTCATCTTGAAGTCCTGGGTAGAGTCTTGTTCCATTGTGTTTACAGGGAGGGTTTTGTAATTACCTCCCAAACGGTTCCTGAAGAACAGAGGAAGAGAGAGATTGGAATCACTGATCTGGTTGTTTGTGAAAGAGCCCTCTGTTTAACATTGATTAGATTCTGTGTTTTGTTTAAAAGGAAAGATTTCACCTCATCTAAGCAGACAGTGCAGTTAGATCATTATTTTTTCTTTTCCCTTTTTTCCTTCACTTCGTCTCTTATTCTCACGACTGACTAGAATGATTGACAAATAAGGCAATATAATATATATAGTCTGCAATATATATATATATAGTTACACCAGTGTAACTCTTTAAGTGGGAGCAGATTGCTGTCTAAGTACGGGGCTTCTGCAGAAGTCCCCACATTAGCTCCACATTGAACTCGGAGTCTGGAGTCTGCAACAGGAATCATGGGTCATCTGGGCCCAGCTCTAAAAGCACAGTCCCCCTCATCCCCCATTCCCTGCCCCTTTCCTTCTTTCCTCCCTGTGTTTGTTATATTTTGTTCTGCTCAGTATACTCACTGGGATAGAAACATCCCTTTGAAATGTGTCTAAGTAGGCAAATTTTTAAAAAATCTACTTTTATCGGCCTACAACAAATTTTAGTAAGGATACTTTCATATATAGATATATATATAAAAACATATATAATACTAAATGTATATAATAGTTGCTGTAGCTATCAGCCCTCCTACCCACTACAATTACCTCTGTGATTCTCATTTTGAATAATCCTTGGGTTGTTAAAATTAATGTAGGTAAATGTAATTTTATAGTAGGAAATGTAGTTTTCAGGATGTCAAATAATAGTAATCAATTTGAATAAATATTTGTATTTGTTTTCATAAAAGTTTTAATCCTCAAAAGAGAACTCTGACCAAAATAGGAATATAGCAGGATCAATGAAACAGGTGGCGTGAGTCATATCACTGGCTTTTAATTAAAAAGGATGCTGTGGATGTTGGCGTGGGCTGGACCGCACATAGGCAGCTTCAGAATTTCTTCAGCTGAAATCCAGCTGGAGAGTTCTTAATCAGAATGGGCTTATTTTGATAATTTATAATCTATCTGTGTATTCAGAGCATTGCTGTTATAGTTTTGATACCTAAATCAGAGTTTTAAAAATTCAAAGAGATATATGTGATACCTAAATCAAGAGCATTGCTGTTATAGTTTTGATACCTAAATCAGAGTTTTAAAAATTCAAAGAGATATATGAATCTTGAGACTCGGACAGTTATTCCTGAGCCAAAGGATTTTTGTGCAAAGCTAATATGGATAATAGAGAATCAGTTTTTCACTGTACAGTTTTGTCATCATATTTCAATAACTGAATGAATATTCTGAATTAATAAGCATAACGTTTGTATAAGCTAAAGACTAGTCTAAGCTGTGCATTCATTGATGGGAACCTTAAGCCAACGTTTCTTTTTATCAGCTTGTTCAAAAGGCATAAACATAATTACAGTTCTGAGGCAAAAGCATATCGACCGGTGAAAACAGTAACTGAGCCTGGACACGATCGCTTAGGGGAATGGGTTGCATATTGCTCTGAATACTTGGAAGAACCTGGAAGAAACTTTTTCTTTTTTTTAACATGTAGATATTTATACTTTTTATCTCACAGAAAAATGTCTGAGCATTAAAGCACATCAATAGGAATTTTTTAGATTTTGTTTGTTAACTAAAGCTTTGGCTGAAATTCAAGCAGATGAATTAATATTCATAGCTGGAGAGAAAAATATAGAAAAGTAGTGGAAATATCAAAGAATGAGTTTGTTTTAATTTATCAAAATGTGAACAGGGGCAGAGAGGGGACAAAAGGGACTCAGCTCACCATGTTCTGCCACAGCTCGGCTTTGTATCTTCTGCCCAGGTTAGTTCACGAGAACAGTGCTAAGTTTGGGGATCACACCTCGTCACCCCGCACATCCCTGCTCCTTTTCTCTCTCATGTCAAGACTGTCATGAAAGCAGAGGAGGCATGTGGGGGCCTGCGCCCTGGCTGGGAGTGCCGCCCTGTGTCCCCTCCTGCATTTCCGCTGTGTGTCCTTCATGCAGCGCCTTCTGTGTCAGTGTCCGCGGCGAAGCTCTTAGAGCCCTCAGAGGTCATTAGTGTTACCCCCATTGTACAGGTGATGAAACTGAGATTATCAGAGAAGTAAGAAAAAAAATTTCGAGATCATAAAAGTAGTAAGTGCCAAAGCTGGGAAGTTGGGATTTAAATTCAAAACCATAGCTTTGCTTATTACCACTTTAGAAATAGACCTAAGGAGCTTACGCTTCACACAGTTCATGGAAAGGTTCATGTTATCTTTTAATTCTATTTTTTCCATGAACTTCTGGAAGTACTGATATTTCAAAACTTTTTATTTTAAAATGATTTAAAATTTAGAAAAAGTTTAAGTACAAAAGTTGTAAATATTAAGAATTCCTGAATACTCTTAAATGCAGATTCCCTGATTGTTAACATTTTACCAGGTTTTCTTCTTATCTATTATCTAGCTCTATCTGTGTGTGTATTTGTGTGTGTGTGTGTGTGTGTATTTACACATTTTTTCGTAAAATATTTGTAATGAGCTATAGACACGATTCCCCTTTACTGCTAAATCCTGAGTGTATATTCCTAAACACATGCAGATTATTTTACATACCCACAGTACAAGATGAAAATTATGAAATGAACAGTATGCAATTTACAGACTTTACTCAAATTTTGCCAGTTATCACAATCATGTCCATTATAGCAAAACCAAAACAAAACAAAATAAAACCACTGTGGGCCAGGATTCAATCCAGGCTCATGCATCGTATTTAATTGCAATGTGGCTTTAATCTCTTTTATTCAGGAACATTTCCTCAGTCTTGATCTCTCATGACCGTGACATTTTTGAAGAACAGAGGCCAGGTCGTTTGTAAAATGTTCCTCAGTTAGGGTTTGTCTGATGTTTCCTCATGATGGGATTCAAGGTCTCCATTTTTGGCAGGGTCACCATTCCCGCCCATGAGGAAGGGAGCTATATGGTTTCTGGGGAGAAAATCTAAAATGGGGTGAGTGAAGGCCTGGGGCACATTGTGTGTCTTGTGGCTCCACCGAACCATGGGAAAGTTCCAGTGTCCCTCTAAGGGTAGGGACTGAACACTAAGTTAGGACTTTTAAATGGAGAGTCCTAGTCCACAACCACACTCACCCTCGCTAGAGGACAGCTCCTCGGGACCCTCCCTGCTGTCAAGACAAACAGAAGGGCTCGAATAGGGAACAACCGACTCTCAAACCCGAGCTCCGAGGCACAGATCAAGGTGTCAGAGACAGTGGCCGATGGCCGCCGGTGAGCAAAGGAGACTGTATCCAAACTCCCTCCAAAAGACAAAAGGCCCTGAAAAACCGTTCAGATTAAATAAGCATACGATGAGAGGAAATGCCACTGTGACCAGACAAAACACTACAACAAGGAGAAGAGGAAAGAGAAAATGACACCCGAGGGGAAGAGGAGGAGGAGTGAAGTGGACGTGACATGCAGGAGACGTTGCGCTTCCGAATCCACCCGCAGGACGTCTGGGTGAAGGTGGTGGGTGGAACACACGCACCTATTTTTGCCTCTTTACAAATCCCCACAGAAATAATAGAATTTTTGAAATGTTGGAAGCTGGGAAATAGATGGATAAGAGACAAATGATCCTCCAGCCCGCCAAAGTCTAAATTCCAAGCCAATAGGTGGAAAGTTGCCCAAGGGGCAAAATCCCCCAATGGCTTAGCAATTGAGAGTACATAGTAATGTTAGAAGTGGAGCGTGAGGGGAGACAGCTAAATTAAAGGGGCCTGATTGCAAGTCCATAGAAACAGAGCTAGATCCCCTTCCTCACACACTGTGCAGCTGATGACAAACCACCCTCTGGGAGGCAGATGACGGAGGTTTATCTTCTGAGTCAGTAATACAAGAGGGTCTCTCTACTGAAGGCCCCAAGTCACAGCTGAGTTTATGCAACTGTTTGTATCTGGATGTGAAGACTTCCACGTCCACTCTTCCCCCACCAAGCTCCTACTTTACTAGCAGCCAGGTCTTTATTATCTAGAAAAATATTAGAAAAGTCCTTCCTGGGATTTGCACCAGCCAAAGAAGAAAGATCCTGAAATAATGACAATGGAAGACCACCTGCCGGTGCAGCCCACAGGTAACAAGCCCCACTCAGCTGCTCAGGGTCTGGTCAGCCTCTGACCTCTCCTCCAACTACCACCAGCTAGCCAGGGAGGCCCTGAGAAGTGAGGAAAGCCTCCAAGCAAAACTAGTACACAGAGCAAAGCAACTTGGAGGAAATAGAGATAATAAAGAGGAAGAATTTTTTTTAAAGTAGATTCTTATTTATATCTCCAAAGACATACAATCATACAAGACATTTGTAGAACAAAACCACTTTTGGAAATAAAAATAAAATAAAAACATGACAGCAAAATACAAATTCCAGAGAAGCATTAGAAGATGAGTTGAAGAAACTTCCCCCCAAACAAAGAAAAAGTATAGAGTCGAAATAGAGAAGAAAAAAGTAAAACAAAAAAAAAAAAAAAACACGGGAGAACCAAGGGGAAGGAATCATTACAGAGCAATTCAAGAGGGTTTCAGGAAGGTGAGAGGCCAAGTCCCCAGCCTCAGAGGTGTGAGCGCTGCATGCGGATTGAAAGCACGTGCAGTGAGGCGCATCGTTTGGAAATTGTAGCCCTCCGAGGACCAAAAGAAGATCCTCTAAGCTTAGAGAAAGAGAGATTCTAAGGAGAAAAGCATGAAATGGATCAGTATCTGAATGATTTGGGACATCCTCACAGAAAGCGCGGAAGTTAGAAGGCAAGGATTTCTACACACGGCTAAACTATCAATTAGGTGTGAGGGTAGAAGAAAGATGTTAGAAAATATGCAAAGTTTCACAACGTTTAAACTCCCAGGCACCCCATCTCAAGACCTACTGGAGGATATGCCTCACCAAATTGCGATATTAAGCAAAGAAAGAAGGAAATGTAGGGTCAAGGAAACAGGGTCTATGACTGAAGAGAGGAGAGGGCCCTCAGGACAAGGGTGAGAGAGCTCTCAGGATGGTGGCCCTACCGGGGCTCAGCAGAGAACGGTGCAGCAGGGAACAGGCTGGATGTCCTGAGACAGATTCTCGGGAAGACGAATTGGTAACATTCCCAAAGCAACTGAATGTCTTGAGAGATTTATATGACTGGAGAACAGTTTGAAGTCAAATTCATTATAATGATGTGGAAAACTCTGCAAACAAAATTTAAGAGAATTGTCAGAGTACAGATGCATATTTGGGGGCCAGAACCTTATACAATTTGGGGGTACCTTTTTGAGATTAAAAATACAGAATACGAAAACCAAATTTAGGTACCAGAGTAGATATTTATTTAGAATGAGTACATATAATTACAAGAAATTACACATTTAAAAATGCAGACCAACATTGAAAACAAAACAAATTACAGATGCTGTTTTTATTATAAAATTATTTTTTATTAACCAACAGCCTGATGTATTCCTATAACATTATTTTTTTCTATTTTTTGAGTACGTCTTTATAGATGATTTTGTTAATATTTTCTATAAAAAGAATAGAAAGATAATTCAATATTTTTTCGAGTATGGTTAATCAAATTTATTAATTTTTAAGTAATGATGGCTTATAAAGTATTTTTTAGCATCTCCATTTATTATAGGGATTGTCATAAATTTTAAATTTTTCTTCATCATTTATGACAAGGTGATAATACTGTTCAGAACTGATAAATTAGTTTAACTTACCTGATAGCCAAATTGGTAACCAAACTATTATTCTACTTAAGGATATGGTAACCACTAAATGATTTAAACCAAATTCTAGGCCAGAAGCTCTTTTCATCAGTGACTATCTTTGGCATCTGCTAGGTGGGAAAGCCTGGTCCCTGGTCACCAGTATTTCTGTTCTTTTTGCTTTTTAGTTTGTAATTTACCAAGGAATACTTATTTCCTGATTGATGTTGTTGATGTTTAAATACTTTAAGACCATATTAACAGTTAGAAAGGAGTAACAGTGAGGCGGCAGACCAGAGGTGCCTGACACTTGTAGCCCTTATGAAAATGGACCAAAACAGCTTCCAGTCAAGACGGTGGAATAGATTGTCTCCAGCATCACTCTCTCCCACAAGTCAACCAATTTACAACTATTAGAAAGCAAAGACAGCCAAGCTGGGACTGCTAGAGCTCAGGGAAGAGGAGGAGAGACCTATGGAGTGATGAATGTGGGAGAAGCTACAATGAGAGAAAGAAAGAACCACTCTGAACTTTTTGAAACCTGGCCACTTTGAGGCTGGAGCTAGTGAACACGTGGAGCAGGAGCTGGCAAAAGCCACTGCTGTGCCCTCTGGATGAAGTTGCTTGGAGGCTGCAGGGGAGAAGAGGGCCTTGCTGGCCTCCAGGCCAGCAAGACCACTAATAGGGTTCCCATGGACCCACACAGGAACAAGGAGCCACAACAACTGAAAAAGACGAGCCATTCAGAGGCTGGTGAGTCATCACAAGGGATTGGTGCATGGCCCATCCCATGAGAAGTGTTTGGAGTATGGGCAGTGGGGGAAATGGGCCCACCGGGGGAACACTGGGGCACAGCAAGGACAGCTGATCTGCCCCTCATTCAGCTCAGGACCACTCAGTGGAGATTGGTCAGAAATATAGAACTGCAGGGGTGCAATTTGCTGAAAAGTCTCAGGCCCAGACCAGAGTTTCTACACAACCCAAGTGTACCAAGTCTCATGAGACTGGAAGTACCTATAAAGTCAACCATCAAAACCTGAGCTGCACAGAAAGCCTTCCCCAGGGAACCAGCAGCAAAGCACAAATTTAGCTCAACCACAGAGCTCAAGTGCTGGTCCCCACAGGAAGTTCCCCCATTTTAGAAGTAAGCAAAGGACAACAGATTAGTTCAAGTGCAGAGTTTAAGTGGTGGGAACAGCAAATAATCCAACACAGAACTGAAAGAAAAAACAAAATACCCACAGACCAGAGACAAAGTTTGATATTAACTCGTAAAGGTCTCACATCACCAAAGAACACCTATAAAACCTAGGAGGACTGGAAGTCCCCTGGGCTACCAAGCCAGGGTGGGGGGAGGGCTGGGGGCCTCAGCTATGCCCACAACACCCACAACCAGTCCCTAGGGTGGGGGTCCAAGGGTCTCAACCACACACCCCTGACATCCACAATCAGCCCAGCAACAACGACCGAGGCACTGCAGGAAGTGCTCCGGGCTCTCCCAAGCCGGGGCAAGGGTCCAAGGATCTCAGCCATGCTCCTCTGACACCTGCAGCCAGCCCAGTGATGACCACTGAGCCACTGCAAGAAGCACCCCAGGCTCCCGAGCGGGGGTGGTGGGGGATGAAGGCTTCAGCCACACCCTCTGATGTCTGAACCCAGCCCAGCAATGACCAAGCCATGGCTGGAAGCCCCTTGTTCTCTCCTGCAGGAATGAGGCCACAGGCCTCAACCCTGCACCTCCTCCTTCCTCCTTCTCCCACCCTATTTCCTTCTCTTTTCCTCCCTCCCCCTTCTTCCTCCCCCTAACTGCTCTGCAACAACATCATAGAATGTAAAAAATATAATAATATTAATAAATAAATAATTATTTTTTTTAAAAATGGACCCAAACAACTAATAAATAACTACATCTCACCTGGAGTGACTAAAGGAGCATGGTGATAGGAGCCCCAAGAAGCACAGAAATGCAGGATGGCCACATAGAGAAGGTGAGGAAACACTGTGTCTCCACCACCCCAGTCCCCCAGTCGGAATCAGCTCAGAACCAGGAAAGTAAGAGGACCCCAGGGGCCCCTATCACCACCAGAGACATCTGCAGTCTTTGCTACTGGGGAATCCTGCAGTCTTTACAGGCCCTAAGCCCAGCTGAGGAGGCTCCCCAGAATCCACACCACCCCCCAAGAAAGAGCTACGTTGTACGTCACACCCATGGCCTGCGCTGCTACTCTGCTGTGCCATTTGGAACCAGAGCAACTGCTACGGTGCATGCTGCTCTAGGGGCCAGTAGCCATCACATCCTTCATCCCTGAGGCTCTACCGTCGTGGTACTATGCTCACAGTGATGCGTCATTCCCCAGTTGAGCTACTGCAGCTCCCTCCATCCTGGGAACAAGCTACCCAGGAGGCACTGCCATCTCCTCCATCCCAGTTGCTGCTGCACACTGCCCCTGGCTACTTGGAGCCTAGGCTTAGCAAAGCAGCTGTGCCCTCTGGCACTTGAAATGGCCCACTGCCCCAGTCCCAGGGAGTCAGAGCCCAGGGGAGCAGCTCTGACCCTGGTGCTGAAGTCTACATGATGCTCTGCCCCCTATACCAGGAGCCTGGCTCAGCAGAACAGCCACATCCCCCAGTGTCTGAGCTGCTCTCAGGAAAACAGAGGCTTGGCTGAGCTGTGCCACTCCACCTTCTGGGCTCAACAGTCACAGTGCCCCACCTCCCTGGATCTGGAGCAGCCCTCTGGAGACTGAGCTGCTGAGGTGCCCCACCTCACTGGGGAGTGAAGCCATCTTTACATTTTCCCTGCCTCCTAGAGCCCAAGCCACAGCCATGCATCACCATTCCTGGGTCCTTGCTGCCACTGCACCTGGCCTTGCAGAACCTGGGCCACTGCTCTGTCCCACCACTCCAGGGTCCAAAGTCACCACTACACAGTACCCCCTCTCCTGGTGCCTGAGTTGCCACTGCACCCTGTGGGCTCCAAGACCCAAGTTGCAGCTGTGCCCTGCTCACTGATTATTGAGTCTTTGGAACAATCCTTCTCTGGAGCCATGCCAGTGCTGTGACCTAAGTCCCAGGATCAGAATCACAACTACATCCCTGCCCCCGGGTCCAAGCTACTGGGGAGTGTCTCAGAGTCACAGTCCTTGACTTGATAGGAGAGCTATGTCAACCCATGCTTCTGAGAGTGGACCTGCACCTATGTCACAGGTGCAACAATAGTTCAACAAGATACTGAGTTCAGGATCCCAGCTCCAGAGCCACTCAGAGGACCTGTGCTTTGGAACATAGTGCTGCTGTGGCTGCCTGTGGGCTGTGTCAGACCCAACACCAAGAGAGATCCCCCAGCTAAGTCTCCTCACTGTGGGGAAAATTAATACAGTAGGATCTCTAAATCCCTTGCCTCTGAGAACCCTAACAACCTACTCTGCCACCACCACTGCCACAAACTTCTGCAGCCCAGGCCACTGAGCTACCTGCAGTCATCACTGATATTGACCATAGCTGAAGAAGCTGCACAGAAACTGCACTACTGTGCCCATGTAGAAGCATAGCCAGTGTACCCTGCCCAACTGACACCCTATTATCCATCTTCAGATGAAAGTTTTTCCCTATGAAAGACACTCTATAAGGTTGGCAGTGGTGACTGTTATACCAGATGCACAGACATCAACACAGGCACACGAGAAACATGAAAAAGCAATTAAAACATGACACCACAAAAGAAACACAATAATTCTCCAGTAACTGACCCCAAAGAAATAGAAAGTTATAAATTGCCTGGGAGGGAATTCAAAATAATGGTCTTAAGGAAACCCAGCACGATACAAGAGAATGCAAATAGACAATTCAGTGGAGTCAGGAAAACAATTTATGATCTGAATGAGAAATTTCACAAATAGGTATATATCTTAAAAAGGAACCAAACAGAAATCTTGGCACTGAAGACTTCAGTGAATGAAACAAAATTATAATTTTGAAACCTTGAACAGCAGACTTGGTCAAGCAGAAGAAAAAATCTCTGACCTTGAGGACAGATCTTTTGAAATAATCCAAACGGGGGAAAAATAAAAAAGAGTAAAAAAGAGTGAAGAAAGCCTATAGGATGTATGGCACACCATTAAAATGAGCAAATATAGGAGTTTCAGAGGGAGACAAGATAGAGAAAGATACCAAAAGCTCATTTAACAGAACAATTGCTGAAAACTTCCCAAGTCTTAAGAGAGATATGGACATCCAGATCCACGAAGCTCAATGGTGCCCAAATAGGTGCAACCCAAAGAGGTCTTCACTGAGGCACATTATATTCAAAATGTCAAAAGTCAAAGACAGAGAAAAATTTAAAAGCAGCAAGAGAAAATTGTCATGTGACATGCAGAGGAATTTCACTTAGAATATCCGCAGATTTCTTGGTGGAAACCTGACAAGCCAGGAGAGAATGGGATGATATATTCAAAGTACCAACAGAAAAAAAACTGCCAACCAAGAATTTTATGCTCAGCAAAGCTGTTTTTCAGAAATGAAGGAGAAATAGTCTTTCCCAGATAAATGAAAGCTGAGGGAATTTACCACTAGACCTGTCTTATGAGAAATTCTTAAGAGAGTTCTGCACAAGAAAAGAAAGGACAGACAATAATTATTATATGAAAACATGCACATGAAAGTATAAAACTGACTGGTAGAGGTAAAGTCATTGTCAGATTCAGAATATGCCATTAATGTGATGGCCATGTGTAAATCTTTCAACTCACCATAGTATAGAGGTTAAAAGTCAAAATTGTAAAAATATAACTATAACTACAATGAGTTGCTAAGAAATACACAATATAAAAGGATATAAATTGTGACACCGAAAATGGAGGGTAGAAGTCTACAGTATTTTTATACAACTGAAGTTAAGTTGTTATCAGCTTCAAATAGACTATTATAACTGTTAGATGTTTTATGTAAGCCCCAATGGTAACCACAAAGTAAAAAAATTATAGCAAATAAAAAACAAGAAAGAAAATGGAATCAAAGTTTAGCACTACAGAAAATCACCAAATCACAAAGGTAGACAATAATGGGAAAAAAAGAGCAAAAGATCTATAAAAAGCCCAGAAAAAACAATTAACAAAGTGTCAAGAGTAAGTTCTCACCTATCAATAATAACCTTGAATGTAAATGGATTAAGCTTCCCAATCAAAAGACATGCAGTGAAAGAATGGGCAAAAAATCAAGACCCAACTGTATGCTGCCTGCAAGACTCCCTTCACCTTTAAGGACCCACATAGACTGAAAGCAAAAGTGTGAAAAAAGTCATTCTATGCAAATGGCAACCAAAAGAGAGCAGAGGTGTCTTAGATTAAATAGACTTCAAGTCAAAACTGTTACAAGAGACAAAGAAAGTCATTATTTAATGATAAAAGGGTCAATTTATCAAGAGGACATCCAATTTTAAATATATATGCACTCAACATCAGAGCACCTCAATATTTAAGCAAATATTAATAATGCACATAAAGGAAGAAATACATAGCAACACAATAATAGTAGGGGACTTTAGTGCTTCATTTTCAACAATGGATAGGTCAAACACACAGAAAATTAATAAGGAAACACTGGACTTAAACTGCACTTTAGACCAAATGGATGTAACAGATGTATATGGAACTTTTCATCTAACAGCAGTGTAATATACTTTCTTCTGTAGCACACATGAAACATTTTCCAAGATAGATGATGTATTAGGCTACAAAGCAAGTCTTAACGAATTCAAGAAGACTGAAATCATATTTAATATATTTTTGAACATTTCCAGTTTATTATAAAGATATTACAAAGGATACAGATGAAGATATGCACAAGGAACAGTATGGGGGAAGGGGCATGGAGCTTTCATGCCTTTTCTGGGGGCATCCTCAAAAAACCTCCCAATGTTTTGACCACAAAAGTATGAAACCGAAAATCAATAGTGGAAGGAATCTTGGAAAATGTACAAATATGGGGAAATCAAACAACATGCTACTGAACAACCAATGGGTCAAAAAAAGAAACCAAAAGGAAAATTAAAAAATATGTTGGACAAACAAAAATGTAAACACAACATGTCAAAACCTATGGGACGCAGCAAAAGCAGTTCTCAGAGGGAAGTTTATAGCAATAAATGCCTACATTAAAAAAGAAGAAAGATCCCAAATACCCTAATGTTATGCCTAGAAAACAAAACAAAACACAAACTAAACCCAAAATTCGCAGAAGGAAGGAAATAATAAAGACCAGAACAAAAATAAGCCAAATAGGAACAGAAAAACCATAGAAAAAATCAATAAAACTAAGAGTTGGTTCTTTGGAAAAATAAACAGAATCAACAAACCCCTAGCTAGACTAAGAACAAAAGAAGACTCAAATGAATAAAATCAGAAATGAAAGTAGAGACATTACAACAAACACCTCAGAAATATAAAGGCACAGAAGGGCCTCTTGAGAGCAATTATATTCCAACGAATTGGATAAAGTAAAGGAGATGGATAAATTCCTAGAAAAATATAACCTACCAAGATTGAATCAGGAAGAAATAGAAAGCTTCAGCAGATCAATAACTAATAAAGAGATTGAAGAAATAATTAAAAATCTTCCAACAATGAAAAGCCCAGGATCAGATGGCTTCGTTACTAAATTCTATCAAATTGTCAAAGAATTATTACCAATACTTCTCAAACCCTTTCAAAAAATACAGCTAGAAGGAATACTTTCATACACATTTCATGAGGCCAGCATAAACTTAATAGAGAGCCAGAAATAAATCCAAACCAATACTTCTCAAACCCTTTCAAAAAATACAGCTAGAAGGAATACTTTCATACACATTTCATGAGGCCAGCATAAACTTAATAGAGAGCCAGAAATAAATCCAAACCAATACTTCTCAAACCCTTTCAAAAAATACAGCTAGAAGGAATACTTTCATACACATTTCATGAGGCCAGCATAAACTTAATAGAGAGCCCAGAAATAAATCCAAACATATGGTCAACTAATTTTTGACAAGGGCATCAAGAGAGCACAATGGAGAAAGGATAGTCTCTACAGTAAATTGGTGCAGGGAAACTGGATTTCCACAGGCAAAATAATGAGATTTGACCCTTATCTTGCACCATATACAAAAATCAACTCAAAAATGGATAAAAGACCTAAATGTAAGTCTTGAAACCATAAAACTCCTTGAAGAGAACATAGGGGAAAAGCTCCTTGACATTGGTCTTGGCAATGATTTAATGGAATCACACCCAAACCTCAGGCTACAAAAGCAAAAATAAATAAATGGGACTACAAACTGAAAAGCTTCTGCACAGCAAAGGAAACAATGAACAAACTGAAAAGGCAGTCTACAGACTGGGAAAAATATTTGCAAACCACATATCTGATAAGGAGTTAATATACAAAATTTATAAAGAAATCATACAGCTCAATAGCAGAAAAACAAATAACAATTAAAAAGTGGGCAAAGACTCCTATTCAACCTAGTGTTGGAAGCACTAGCCAGAGCAATCAAGGAAGAGAAGGAAATAAAGGGTATCCAGATTGGAAAAGATGAAGTCAAATTGTACCTGTTTGCAGATGATAAGATCCTGTAAATAGAACAGCCTAAAGACTCTACATAAAAACTGTCTGAGTTGATAAATGATTTCAGCAAAGTTGCAGGATATAAAATCAACACACAAAAATCAGTAGCATTTTGATACTCTGACAATGAACTAGTAGAAAAAGAAATCAAGAAAGCTAGTGCATTTGCAATAGTCACAAAAAAATAAAATACCTAGGAATAAAGTTAGCCAAGGATGTGAAAAATCTCTATGACGATAACTACAAACCACAGTTGAGAGAAATTAAAGGGAACACAAGAAGATGTAAAGATATTCCATGCTCTTGGGTTGGAAAAATTAACTTTGTGAAAATGTCCATACTATCCAAAGTGATCTACAGATTCAACACAA
This sequence comes from Galeopterus variegatus, assembly GCF_000696425.1. NCBI lineage: Eukaryota > Metazoa > Chordata > Mammalia > Dermoptera > Cynocephalidae > Galeopterus > Galeopterus variegatus. The sequence continues at coordinate 247,013 of NW_007727636.1, forward strand.
TATACATCAAAATTCCAATGACATTCTTTTCAGAAATGGAAAAAAAAAAACAATTCTAACATTCATATGGAATGACAAAAGACCATGAATAGCCAAAGCAATCCTGAGCAATAAATAAATAAATAAATAAAGCCAGAAGCCTGACTTTATACTACAAAGCTATAGTAACCAAAACAGTATGGTACTGGCATAAAAACAGACACACACACCAACGGAACAGAATAGAGAATCCAGAAATCAGCCCATGCACCTACAGCCACCTGATCTTTGACAAAGGCACCAAGACTATACACTGGGGAAGAGACTGCCTCTTCAGCAAATGGTGCTGGGAATATTGGACATCCATATGTAGAACAATGAAACTATACCTGTACCTCTTACCATATACCTAGATTAACTCAAAATGGATTAAAGAAGTAAATATATGTCCTGAAACAATAAAACTCCTTAAAGAAAACATAGGAGAAACACTTCAGGAAGTAGGATTGGGCATAGACTATATGAATGCAACCCCAAAAGCAGACGCAACCGAAGGAAAAATAAACAAATGGGATCATATCAAACTAAAAAGCTTCTGCACAGCAAAAGAAGCAATTAACAGAGCAAAAAGACAATAAACAGAGTGGGGGAAAATATTTGCAAAGGATTAATATCCAGAATATAAAAGGAACTCAAGCAACTTAACAGCAAAAAACCCCAATTAACCAAATTAAAAAATGGGCAAAGGAGTGGAATCAGCATTTCTCAAAGGAAAATATATGAATGGCCAACAGACACATGAAAAAATGCTCAACATCACTCAGCATTCAGGAAATGCAAATCAAAACCACTTTAAGATATCATCTCACTCCAGTTAGGATGGTTAATATCCAAAAGAAATAATAATAAATGCTGGTGAGGATGCAGAGAAAAAGGAACCCTCTTACACTGTTGGTGGGACTTCAAAATGGTGTGGCCTTTATGGAAAATGGTATGGAGGTTCCTCAAACAATTAAAGATAGATCTACCATATGACCCAGCTATCACTAATCAATAGGGAAATGCAAATTAAAACCACAGTGAGATATCACCTCATACTGCCTAGAATGGCTATTATCAAAAGGATGAAAGATAAATGTTGGTGAGTGTGTGGAGAAAAGGGAACTCTAGTGCACTGTTGGTGGAAATGTAGAACAGTACAGCCATTATGGAAAATATTATGTAGAATGGTACATTTCCATTATGGAAAACAGTATGGAAGTTCTTAAATAAAGTCAAAAGAGAACTACCACATGATCCAGGAATCCCTCTTCTGGGTATATATTCAGAAAAAAGATAAAATCACCACTTCTTAAAGTTGTCTGTGTTCCTGTTTTTGTTGCAGCATTATTCACAATAGCCAAGATATGGAAACAGCTTATGTGTTTGTCAATGAATGAATGGATAAAGAAAATGTGGCATATGTGTACTGATGCAATGGAATATGGTTCAGGCTTAAAAAATAAGGAGATCCTTCCATTTGCTTCAACATGGATGGTCCTGGACGTTATGCTCTGTGTGTGTGTGTGTGTGTGTGTGTGTGTGTGTGTGTGTGATAGGCAAATGGAGAAATTTGGCAGGGGCTTTTATTTAATAAGCATTTCCTCAGTACCTGTTGTGTATCAAATGGATAATATGGTCCCTCAGGGACAGTATGATACGCTGGTATCCTTTGGATTTCAAAATATAGGCCATTGGCTTGTCCTTTTCGTTATCCATTCTTCTGTTCAACATCTTTGAGTGCTTGTCATGTGCTGAGCAGTGCTGGATGACATGCTAAGTGAAATAAGCCAGATACAGAAAGAAAAATGTTGCATGATCTCACTTATATGTGGAATCAAAAAAAAAAAAGTCAAATATACAGAGATAGAGAATAAAAAAGTGGTTACCAGGCATGGTGAGTTGGAGGTGGGGTGGAGAGATATAGGTCAAAGGGTACAAATAGCAGATTATGTGGGAACAAGTCCATGGATCTAAAGTACAGGATAAGGACTATAGTTGATACAATGGTATTTCATTAGGGACTCTTGTTAAATAGTAGATTTTAGCTGCTGTTGTCACAAAAAATGTAGATGAGATTATAGATATGTGGGGTCTTTAAAAAGTTCACGTAAAGATTTGTATTATCTTTTCATTCCATTTTTCTACAAACTTTTTGAAGTAATTTTACTATTCACATGTGTCCCATTCCCTCATGTTGTAAACCTCATGCCGTGCTTCCCTGCTTTCCAAAGCTCGTATCATTATTTGATGTAATCTATATGTTTCACTCCTTTTCTTTGCTCAATAAACAGAGCAGAGAATTGCATCTCTTTTGTTCACTGCTCTGTCCCGGCTCTTAGAACAGTGTTTGGCACATAATAGATGCCCAGTAAATCTGTGTTGAATGAAAATACAGGGGAGATGGCATTGGTGGTCCTCATATGTGAAAAGAATTCAAAGTCCTGCTCTGGCCCAGCCAGGACACTCTGTCACATCCATATTTACAAACTTGCTCTGGCAGAATTTTTCCAAGAGACTTCCCCAGTGACTCACATTATAGACTTTCCGGCCCCCTTCCCATATGGTTCAGGAAATGTTCTCTTCTTTGTGCCTGTCCACACATCACTGTATCTTGAATCATTGCCTCTGCTGTATTCCTCTAGTTTCTCTTCCCTTCAGCTGATCAGCATGTTCAATTTCAAAAGCCAACAGTTTATACCAAGCACAGAAGGCTGGTTTTGGGGAAAGGTAAAATTTTCATTCATTTAGCAAGTGTTTTAAGCTCTTTTCTTAGGAGTTTTTATTCCAGTTGGAGAAAAAGAAAGTGTGTGGGTGAGGAAAACGGTGAAGGGCACAAAAAGTATCAACTGCTGGCCACCTCCAGTGTTCGTTTTGTGACAGGAATAAAAATATTAAATGTAAATTTGGTTTTCTGACTTCCCTGTCCCCAGCGTTTAACAGGGGTGAGCTCTAGAGGAATATCTTAGAACTGGGCGGGCGTAGGAATCACTATGATTAAAGAAAAAGACTTCTGAGAGGGGCAGAAGGAAAAGGAGAGTGAGGCAGGAGAGGGAACTGGGATGCTCATGAGACATGAGATTTGGGGAGAAACAGGACTAAAGAAGATTCCGCAGACATTTTTCTGTGTGCTTTGAGGCTTACTGCCTACCTCTCCCCACTTCTCTCAAAAGCACATTAGGGCAAAATCTACATTGCAAAGTTTTTCTAAAGGCTTTTTTAAAAAAAAAAATTTAAGAAAGATTGAAATAGAAAAGGGCAACCTATAGCAAGACCAAAAACCTAAATACCCACAAAGGAACAGTTTCGACTTCTCTCAAAAGCACATTAGGGCAAAATCTACATTGCAAAGTTTTTCTAAAGGCTTTTTTTAAAAAAAAATTTTAAGAAAGATTGAAATAGAAAAGGGCAACCTATAGCAAGACCAAAAACCTAAACACCCACAAAGGAACAGTTTCATAGGTGGAACTGGCAGAGGTTACTGAGGGTTGGCTGCAGGAGTGAATAAGAGAGGACAACCTAGGGTGGCTCCCCTGTTTGTAGTGGACAGGGTGCCCTTCGCTGATGCTGGGGGAGAAAGTGGTGCTTTGGGACATTCTGGTGAAGAACACACCAGGCATTAGTAGTTGAATATTTGTGAGCTGGAAATTGACATGATGAGGATTGCGTTTAGATTAATTTGGCGGTAGCCTGTGACCCCTGTTTTGGAGTTGGGAGAGACAGAGCTACACATGTGCATATGCGTGGAGGTGTGCTTTATGCAAAGAGTATTGTTAATGGTTTCAAAAGATATTTTCATTTCCCTTAAATATCTCAAATTAGGGCCTGCTTGGGTATGATTTTTTATTGTCTTGCAGTAACGGTTTTTTCGAGAGGGATGCATCTCCAGTTTCACACAGTAAATCAATAGGAAACGGGATTTACACGTTGAAATGCATGTTGAGGTGACTTGCTGGGGCCTGCATCTGTGTCGTGGTGCCAGCTGCACCAGTACAGACTCTGAAAGGTTTGTGCTGCAGTTCCAGACAGCATCACCCATGTCTTTGGAAAACAAAGACAGCAGAGAAGGAAAGACACATTGTTCTTAAAATTCTCCTGTCCTGGGTTCATTAAACCAATTTAATAGATGTCTGCATTGCACTGAACTGGCCTTGGGGATGGACAGAAAATGGGATGTCAGGGCTCTCAGGGGTTCCTAGTGACAGCTCAGAACCTTGCCCACCCAAAGTCAATTGCACATTCTCTGTTACATTAGGGCCGTTAATTCCACATTGGTAGTGTTGCTATATTAAGGCAATGTTCTTATCTATTCTTAAGCTCTTGGCAGGCATCTTTCTTCCTGACCTTATGCCACCTGCCCTACCTCCACAGTACAGGGAACCACTCATCCTGGCTGGTGTCCTCACCCCCACCACCGCCACCTCCTCTACCAGCACCCGCAGCAAGACATCAGCACTTTTGCTTGCTGGGAAACTGCCAGCTCCTTCACATACATGTTCTCCTTCAGTCCTAACAGAAACCCTCTGAGGTAGATAGTGTTAATTCAGTTTTACCCTCAACACCAAGCATAGATCTTGGCTCATATAAAATCCTCCATAAATGTGTCGATTGAATGCATTCTCATTTTAAAGATGAGAGCAAGGTTCAGAGAGGCTACGTACTTTGCTGAGGTTGAAGAGCTAGTCCTTGGGGGGTCCAGCATTCGGAAGAACATGTGGACCACTGCCTCCTCTCTCTCCCTGAGCCCCCAGCTCCACACCCAGCTTCCACTCCATCTATGCACCCACCCTCTTCCCCTTTTCTGCCACTCGAATTCCTTCCCTGTCTTTGCCATTCTTCAAGTTGTAGCTCAAATTCCACCTCCTTCCCAAATTTCTCCATTTGGAATGGCTTCTCCTTCCTCCCTGATTCCAGGGCTTTTGTTTGCAAGCCTGCTAGACCACTGGGCGTGCCTGCACTTGGCTCCCCTGTGTGTATGTCCCCTCCCTCGCTGGTGAGCCAATCACCCCTGCACCTCTCCCCTCTGTGTAGCACAGTGCTGTGCCTTCTAGGTGTTAAAGGAACATTTGTGAAATCAAACGGTATTTACCCAGGAGAGTGAGAGAAGGCTGTGAGCCTGGGTTTGGACCACGACAGGGGGTGAGACAGCCAGAGGAGGCCCCGACACCTGGTAGGAGAGAAAGGAAGTGGCACTGGCCAGCTGGCCGGGGGACACCAAAGACAAACTTTGACTGGTTCACAATAGGCAGAAGGCTGGTCCTGGGTACACACAGCATCTTTTGTAAATAAAACAGTTTTATTCATGGTGAACCAGAGAGAGGAAGGAACAACAGGTGCCAAAGATGAATGGACTGTTGTTATCTGTTTATTGATTGGAAACCAATCCTAGATTTTGCTTCTTCCTGTTCTATCAAGTGGCCTCTGCCTGAGTGTAATTTTTACTTTTTAGTGCCGCCTGCACCTGTGGCCTTTGGACTTCATGTTTATGACAGATGGGCCGGGCTGTGTTGTCCCATTTAGTGGGTACTTTCCTTCTGTGGCGCTCCCTGCCACGTCGCTGTGGCACGGGCCCAGTGGCCATGTGTGCTGGGGGGGCCACGTCTGTGGCCATTGTTCAGCTGCTGTCCTGGGAGTCTGGCCTCCCCTCTGGGTCCACTTATTGCCCATCATTTCTCTTTCTTGCCAGGCCACTGTCCCTCAAAATCTAGCACTCAATGGCAAGCACATCAATGGGGATGGGGACATTCACCTCACGTGTTGGAATCAGACCCATTTCTACAACTTTTTCAATCTCTCTCTCTCTAGCCCTTATTTTAAGAAGGAGATTTCCTGGTTGTGCTTTGCTTTTGCTTCTGCAGAGGGTCTATATACACCTGTCCACTGACACAGGGGAAGGAAGGCTTGCTGTTTTGTCTCAAAAGACTCAGCGATGTGCTTGCACATAGTGCTCTTTGGACTTTCTTGGAGAGATTTACCTGCCGGCTTCACTGATTTTCTTCCTAACAGATTAAGTCAGATATTAGGCCAGCACAAAGTCAATATTTGCCCAATTTTACACATGGAAATAATAATAATGGGAGGTGTCTCCCCTTGAAGCCAAGTCAGCCTGGAGAAATAAACCCACGCCAGAGTCCAAACAACACCCCTCCCCTTCATATCCCAATTTCTCTGCAGAGCATCATGCTTGCAGGTAAATGGGCCCATTGTCTGGATCCATTGATCCTCTTCTCCTAGAGTCCCACACTGGTTATTCAGTACCCTTCCCTAGAACATTCTTCAGGAGGGGAAATGGAGAAACATGTCTGTCTAGATACAGTCATGCATCACCTACCGTAGGGGATATTTTCTGAGAAACGCATCCTTAGGCGATTTCATCATTGCACAAAAGTATACTATGAAGGAGACTGCAATGAATTTTCTATTACCTATGCTGGCCACTAGCTGCATGAGCATGGGCCCTCTAATAATGTTACTAAGTCTCTCTGTGCCTCACATTCCTCATCTGTTAAATGGGAATTAGGATGATACCACCCCCACAAAGTTATAAAAAATAAATTACCAGTAGGAATTGTGCCTGGCAGTTAGCAAGCACCCAGTGATTGTTAGCTATCTGTTATTAACTATTATTTTGCTACTGAGATGGGCGGGAATCATTTAAAAATGCAGGAATTCTAAAGTAGCCAACAACCCTTTCACTTGGGGTCAGACCTAATATTTCATATGCTTGGCTTTCCATCTTAAAGGTCTTAGCTACCTCTGGGAGGGTCACCCCATGGGTAAGCTAGGCACTCCTCCTCAACATATTTTGCAATAGGTTTGTTTACACCAGCATCACCACAAACACATGAGTAATGTGTTGCATTACTACTTTGGGACAGCTATGTTGTCGCTAGGCGCTAGGAATTTTTCAGCTCCATTATAATCTTATGGGACCACCTTTATATACTCAGATCTGTCTGACGTAAATGTCATTATGCAGTGCATAACTATACTTAAATGGGTTTTTTTTCTTCTTTCTCTCAATTTTATTAGCTCCAACCCCTACAGAATTTACATTGGTTTCTTTCCTCTTCTTTTTTTTAAATTCTGGTAACATATATGTAGAATTTACTGTCTTAACCATTTTTAAGTGTACAGTTCAGTGGTGTTAGGTACATTCACACTGTTATGCACCATCACCACCATCCATCTCCAGATCTCTTTTCATCTGCAGAACTGAGCTCTGTACCCATGAAACAACAACTTGCCATTCCTCCTTTCCCTCAGCCCACTCTTCTACTCTATGCCTTTATGAAATCAACTGCTCTAGGTCCCTCATATAAGTG
>NW_007727636.1:255334-257982 GCF_000696425.1 Galeopterus variegatus
TTAAATTTTTTGTTGTCATTGAAGTAAATATACAGAAAAATGCAGAATGGCTAGTGCTATCACTATTTTGTTCTTAAACGTTCCCTGGGAATTTGAGTGCCGACATCCTGTCATGGGTTCCCCCATACTGCTCCCCCCACTGCCCCACTGTTCTGGGGCTGGCAGGGGAGCAGGAGGACCTGGTGGATGAGGTTAGGCTACCTCTAAGCAGGGTGGCAAACACATGGACAAGTGAGACAAGGACCGGGGGACCCAGAACTCCTCAGTATGCAACTTCCAGTGACCAGAGGCTTTTGCAGATGGCCTGCTCAGCTTGTGTATTCAGGTGCTGTGTTTGCAGAGCGGGGTGAAGGCTGGGCTCTCAGATGGGGCCCAGTGGATTTTCATTTCTGTTCTGCTACTTTCTTTCCAGATGCATGACTCCAGGCAGTGTCCTTCCCCTCCGGGGGTAAGATGAAAGGCGTTAGTGTAGGTAAAACACACAGCAGGTGCTCAAAGCCTTTAGGGAGGATCGTGATGCTGATGGTGCTCGGGGGAACGTGTGCTGATGTTGCCAGCACAATCGCGTCCTTCATTCCCACACCCTTGAGTTCTCTTCTAGCATCATCGCATTCCATTGTCCAGAAAACCTCATTTGGGCCGTCTCTGGAATACAGCATCCCCCTGCCCGAGGAAAAGAGACTTTCCTGCAAACCTCCTGTGCTAGATGCCTCACTGGCCCGATCCCATTCTCTTTCCCTTTCGGAGAGTTCTCCAACGCGCCGCTGGGGTGCTCGCAGGGCCAGCGTCCCCTCGCTGCACCCTCCCGAGCCCTCATCCGCAGAGCCCCGGCCCTGGCGGGGTCTCCATGCGGCTCCACCCTCCCCTCGCCTCGTCTGCACCGTCTGCCCGCGCTGCCGGCGCACACTGCCCGGGCCTGCCCTCTCCTCTGCCCGCTCACTGCCGCCTGGCACTGCTTATCCCTCCTTCCGCTTTAGGCCGGCGTTGGAGAGTCACCTTCTGAGAAAGGCCTTCCCGTCTAATAGACGTCTGTGTCCTGTCCTAGCCTATTCGCTTACCTCCTGCCCGTTGCTATAGTCGGTTACAGAGCAGTGCATGATGCAAAATCACCCCAATCAACACCACGGGGCATGAGGGGAGAATGGGGTCAGGACACAATGCTCAGAACTTCATACTCACACATAAAGGAAAGAAAGAAAGAAAAAAGTAAAACCTGTAACCGTGCTAGCACACTCTTATCGATGTCAAATGGTTATGACTTGTATAAATACTGCAATTGACATGTCGCTTTACCTGGAGACGTGCCGTTTGCTGTGGAAGTGGTGGCTGGAGGACTGGACCATGCGTGGTTGTGGGTCAGGTGGCAGCAAGAGGCCTCCGAAACCCGAGGACAGGAGAGACCTTAGCCGGGGTGGCCGGGCTCAGACCAGGTGCGGCAGCCCGGGGAGGTGCTGGCTGTGTAAGGTGCGCTCGGGTGTGCCTCGGTGTTTTCTGCCTCGGCCCAGCTCAGCTGGGCGCGTTTCTCTATGTTCGCCTCGTGTTTCTCACAGATGATACCACCCATAAGCAAAACAAAATTTGCCTTATGCTCCTAATGCTCACATCGCTCCCTGGTATGTCAATCACATTGGAATAAACTCCCGTTTTCAAAACAAGCGTTGTAGCAAAATTGACTGTATCTGTGATAGATTTGCCTGAATCATCTCGGCTCTCTCCCCCACAAGGATGCACCGTCCCCGCAGGCAGGCGCTGCTAGCTTTCCACGGCTACATCCGCCAGAGCAGTGCCTGGCATAGGGGAGGGCCAGTGACTGCATGTCAGGTGAACAAGCTAATCAAAAACAGCAGGTTATTTTTAGCCATTGATCATGTCACTTTTACTTAAAACTTTAGAAGGTACCTTTTTGTATTCACAAACCAGTTTTTTTCCTTTCTCTTTTTTAAAAAAAACATTATGCAAAGTATCTTGGGCTGTCAAAATATCTAAACGTTTCTGGCAGGGAAGTCAGTGTAATTATTGATCTGCCTGTATCGTGGTAACTGCTATGAAAGTGCATTTTTATGCCTTTTATAACACTAGCCCTGAGAAAAATCAACAGTCTGCATATTCTTAAAAAGTGGTTGAATAGTGAGGAAAATGAAAATGAAATTTTCATTTTGTGGAGAAGCAGTCTTCTCCACAAAATAGACAAGGCCTGTAAAAACAGAACAGTGTTTTAGGGAAGGAAATTCTGAGCAAAGGGGAGAGAGTCAAACAATTTAAGAGAAGTATTGCATCACTTGCCTTGGGAATTTGTTGTCTTTTTTTTTTAGTTGAAATATAATTGATTATACATATTTGTGGGATACAGAGTTGAATACAATTCCTGTGTAAAATACGTGATAATTAAATAAGGATAATTAGTATATTCATTTTTACAAAATATGATCATTCTTTGTGTCCATTAACGAATTTCTTGCTAAGCCCCCTCCCGCTCCCCCTTTCCCACCTCTTGTAACCACAGGTCTGTTCTCTCCTTCTGAAAGTTCAGTGTATTGTGATGGTTGTTTGTTTGTTTGGTTTGTTTTCTTATTTATTTATTTTTTAACTCCCACATATGAGTGAGCACATGCAGTGTTTCTCTTTCTGTGCCTGGCTTATTTTACTTA
>NW_007727636.1:258482-259752 GCF_000696425.1 Galeopterus variegatus
CTCCCCCTTTCCCACCTCTTGTAACCACAGGTCTGTTCTCTCCTTTTGAAAGTTCAGTGTATTGTGATGGTTGTTTGTTTGTTTGGTTTGTTTTCTTATTTATTTATTTTTTAGCTCCCACATATGAGTGAGCACATGCAGTGTTTCTCTTTCTGTGCCTGGCTTATTTTACTTAATGTAATTTTCTCTAAGTTCATCCATGTTGCTGCAAGTAGCAGAATTTCATTCTTTTTTTATGGCTGAGAAGTATTCTATTGTGTAAGTACATCACATTTTCCTCATCCAGTCATCCCCTCATGGACATTTAGGTTGGTTGCATATCTTGGCTATTACAAATAGAGCTGTAATAAATGTGGGAGTGCAGGTTTTGCTTCGACATGATGATTTCCATTCCTTTGGGCATATACTCAGTACTGGGATCATATGCCACTTATATCTGTAGTTGTTTGAGAAAGCTCCATACTGTTTATCATAGTAGCTGTACTAATTTACAGTCCCACCAACAGTTTAGAAGGGTGCCCCTTTCTCACATTCTCATCAGCATTTGCTATTCTCTGTCTTTTTATAATGGCCAATCTATCTGGGGTGAAATGATATCTCAGTGTGGTTTTGATTTGCATTTCCCTGACGATTAGTGACATTGAGTATTTTTTCTTGTGTCTGTTGGACATTTGTATGTTTTCCTTTGAGAAATGTCTCTTCAGCTCCTCTGCCCATTTTTCAATTGGGTTATTTGGTATTTTTTTTACTGTTAAGTTGAGTTCCTTGTATATTGTGGATATTAATCCCTTGTTGGATGCATAGTTTGCAAATATTTTCTCCCATTCTATAGGCTGTCTTTTTACTCTATTGATTACTCCTTGCTGTGCAGAAGCTTTTTAGTTTGATATAATCCCACTTGTTTATTTTTTCTTTTGTTGCTTGTTCTTTTGGGGTCTTATTTATAAAGTCTTTGTCCAGCCCTATATGCTGAAGTGTTTCCCTTATGTTTTCCTCTAGGAGTTTTATAGTTTCACATCTTATATTTAAGTCTTTAATCCATTTTGAGTTGATTTTTGTATATGGCGAGAAGTATGGATAGGGCTTCATTCTTCTACATACAGATGTCCAGTTTTCCCAGCACCAGTTACTGAAGAGGCTGTCCTTTCTTCAATGTATATTCTTGGTGCCTTTGTTGAAAATCAATTGGCTGTAAATAGGTGGATTGCTTTCTGGGTTCTTGATTCTGTTCCATCAGTCAGTGTGTCTGTTTTTTTTTTTTTTTTTTTTT
>NW_007727636.1:259921-261461 GCF_000696425.1 Galeopterus variegatus
GGTAATGGGATCGCAACCCTCGGTGTCACGCCCGTACCGGGGACCGGCAACGGGATCGCAACCCTCGGTGTTGCACCCACACCGCGCTCAGCCAGTGAGTGGGAACTGGTCTCCACATGGGATCCGAACCCTCGGCGGGAGCGCCGCCACACTCCCAAGTGGTGCACTCTCCAGTGCGCCACTGGTCCGGCCCAGTGTGTCTGTTTTTATACCAGTACCATGCTATTTTGGTCACTATAGCTTTGTAGTATAATTTGAAGTCAGGTAGTGTAACGCCTCCGGCTTTACTTTTTTTTGCTCAGGATTGCTTTCGCTATTCAGCGTCATTTGTTGTTCCATATGAATGTTAGGATTGTTTTTTCTATTTTGTGAAGAATGTCGTTGGTATTTCAATGGGGATTGGACCAAATTTGTCCATCACTTTGGGTAGTAGGGACATTTTCAAGACATTAATTCTTCCAATTCATGAACATAGAATGTCTTTCCATCTTTTGTGTCCTCTTTAATTTCTTTTGGTAGTGATTTGTAGTTCTTGCAGCTATCTTTCACATCCTTGGTTAAATTTATTCCTAGGTATTTTTTTTTTTTTTGGTAGCTACTATAAATGGGCTTGCTTTCTTGATTTTTTTTTCTGCTAGTTCATTGTCAGAGTATAAAAACACTACTGATTTTTGTATATTGACTTTGTATCCCACAACATTACTGAATTCGTTTATCAGGTCTAAGAGTTTTTTGGTAGAGTCTTTAGTGTTTCTATATGTAAGATCACATCATCTGCAAACAGGGACAATTTGACTTCGTTTTTTCCATTTGGATGCCTTTTATTTATTGATCTTTCCTGATTGCTTTGTCTTGTGTTTATAGTGCTATGTTAAATAGGAGTGATGAGAGTGGGTATCTTTGTCTTATTCCTGTTCTCAAAGGAAAAGCTTTCAGCTTTTCCCCATTCAGAATGATATTGGTGGTGTGTTTGTCATATATGGCTTTTACTGTGTTGAGATACTTTCCTTCTATACCTAATTTGTTGAGAGTCTTTATCATGAAGGGATGTTGAATTTTGTCAAATGCTTTTTCTGTGTCTATTAAGATAATCATGCAGTTTTTGTCCTTGATTTTGTTGATGTGGTGTATCACATTTATTAATTTGCATATGTTGAACCATCCTTGCATCCCTGGATGAATCCCATGTGATCATGATGTGTAATCTTTTTGATGTTGCTGTATTCTGTTTGCTAATATTTTGTTGAGGTTTTTTGTGTCTATGTTCATCAAGGATATTGGCCTGTAGTTTTCTTTTTTGTTGTATCTTTGTCTGATTTTGGTACCAGGGTGATGCTGGCCCCATAGAATGAGTTTGGGAGAATGGTCTCTGTTTCGTTTTTTGAAACAGTTTGAAAAGTATTGGTATTAATTCTTCTTTAAAGGTTTGATAGAATTCAGCAGTAAAGCCATCTGGTCCTGGGCTTTTCTTTGCTGGGCGGCTATTAGTTACTTCTTCAATCTCATTGCTCATACCCTGGATATTGGAGATGATGATTTT
>NW_007727636.1:262640-265075 GCF_000696425.1 Galeopterus variegatus
GAAGGAAGGAAGGAAGGAATTATCTGTAAACTAAATTTAACTATGGAATGATAGTGACAGACTTTTTTTCCTTTTTTAATGTTTTTTTTAAAGTTAGATATATTTTCCAAAGTACTTCTATTTAGAAAGCATTATTTTAATTGTATTAGTTGGATGACTAAAGCACTTATCTCAGATAGCTTTTTGTGGATTTGAGGGGCAGGATACACATGGGATGGTGACAGGGTGTACTGCCATCCGTCCTAGGGTATTGTGATCATCTGGTCTGTAACGTGGTTGGCATAGCAGGGAGGCTCATTTCACTGGCTTGTCTGATGTGGCCCCGACACAGATTCTGTTAAGGTAATGATTTGATAGTCCTGGAGTTTGAAGGCTTATAAGGAAATTTGCAATTCTGAAAATAAAGAGAATATTTTTTAAAATGAACAAAAGTACATTTTATAAAATTTAAGAACAAATGGCTTGGGCTATATAAAACATTGAGAGTAACATTGTTTTATAAAACTAACAATCTTATTTTAGGATTAGTTTTTTTTTCATAAAGGACCAAAATTTGTTTCCTTCTTAATTATTCTTTCTCTCATTCTTCTACTTTTTAAAACAATACTGTATTTTCTAATTATGAAAGTGGTACAAACTCACTTTGAAGATAGAAAAAACAAAAATAACAACAATAATGCTTTTACACAGAATAAAAGTGTTAACATTTTGGCAATGTTAACAATTGGCAATCTTCTTGTATATTTATACTTTGACATAGTTGAATTCATTATACACAACAGTGTGTTTCTTGCTTTAAAATTTTTTTTCAACTCACATTGTATAATACAGATTCTGCCATGGAATTAAACTTTAAAGTAGTCTTGAGTGAGTGCATGATACTATGTCTTGTTATATTTAATAAGACCTTATTATATTTAATAACACCCTTACTGTTGGATGGGCATTTCCATCACCTGTAGTTTTTCTGTGATAAAAGGAATTGACTGATGTTTGTGTGTCCAANTGACATAGTTGAATTCATTATACACAACAGTGTGTTTCTTGCTTTAAAATTTTTTTTCAACCCACATTGTATAATACAGATTCTGCCATGGAATTAAACTTTAAAGTAGTCTTGAGTGAGTGCATGATACCATGTCTTGTTATATTTAATAAGACCTTATTATATTTAATAACACCCTTACTGTTGGATGGACATTTCCATCACCTGTAGTTTTTCTGTGATAAAAGGAATTGACTGATGTTTGTGTGTCCAAGTGTCTTCATTTGCATTTTGGATTTCTTTCTCCATAACCAAATCCCATCCATGGACTCACTGGGTCAGGGGTGTGATAGAGCCAGAGGCTGGTGAGCCACGGACGAGGCACTGACGTTTGCAAGGGCCCTTCCCTAGGATGTGGGCAAAGTGACCATTTTTGTTGTTCTTGAATGCATGTGCAGAAATCTCCTCTGCAGCCCCTGACAGGGCTCCTCAGCCCCCACTGGAATCTGTTGTTTTCCCTTTTATTTTCTTCAGTGAAATGAATCCAGATAGTGATTACATGTTGGCTTCGTTGAATGCATGAACTGGAAAATAGTTCATTCTTTTCCATTTGTTTTCTGTTGAGTGAGGTGAGAGGGCTGGGGCAGCAGGTGGAGTGGGACGTGCAGAGAGTAGCGCTTACATCTTTCACTCCTCCCTTAGAGGGTGGTTCACTGTCCGTTCTTAGGTGGCTGTGATGGCTGTCTCATGCATGAGCCTTAACAGTTAGTGATGAGTTTCTTAGCCATAACAAGAGTTGTGAGGGAACCAACTCATTTCTTCTTGCTTCTGCTTACACTTATATTCTGTATCAAAATCCTAGATGTTAGTTACTTGAAAAACAACCTGAGTCTCACTCTTCTATCGTTAGATGGATAGAGGGCTGTTGGAGAGACTAAATGAAATAACTCATGTGAAAGTACTAGTCAATGTAAGGTATTGCTGTTAGTAACCTGACGTTTCTCTTGAAGTGAGTCGGCTACCTGTAAGAGCCGATGATTTCTTTCATCTTCTCCAGCAATACCCAGTGTATTTACTGATAGTGCACTCTGCCCCCAGCAGGGAAAATGTCCAAAGGGTCGTGTGGCAAGATTTCCATTTGTAAGGGATCTAGTGATGGTGACAGATTCACACACACACTGAGGCACATACACATAAAGCCAAGGTGCACAGTAGAAACTGGACTGTTGCCAGAGGGGCAGGAATGTACAAAAGAAAAGTGAAAGCAGTCAAAATACTTTTGGGGAAAGGCAGCTCTGAGATGCCGCCACCAAAGAAGCAATATTTAATTTAGCCATTGAAGAATGGGTAGGCTTCCGGATGGACTGTTAGAAGGACAGAGGAGGTGTGGCATTTTAGACTGAAGGGAAGACTTGAATTAAGTTGTGTAGCTATGAAAGAATGGCTGGAT
>NW_007727636.1:265896-269623 GCF_000696425.1 Galeopterus variegatus
ATGGACTGTTAGAAGGACAGAGGAGGTGTGGCATTTTAGACTGAAGGGAAGACTTGAATTAAGTTGTGTAGCTATGAAAGAATGGCTGGATCGGGGAATACCACGTAGATTGGTGTAGGCGTGTGTGATTGTGTATTCATGAGAGTGTGTGTTTATGTGTGTTTGTATGAGTGTGTGAGTGTTTGTGTGTGAAAATGGGAGTGTGTGTGAGAGGATGAATGTGTTGAGAGGATGAGTGCAATGGGGAAGAAAGAAAGAACAAAGTGGGGGAATTGGTAGGAAATAAATTGAGAGGAGAGTTTGGGGCCAGATCGTGGAGCTCCCTGACCACTTTGCTCCTGAGATTTGTCTATAGATTGTCCATTAAATAGCAGAAATAATAGCAGTAACATCTGGCAGGCACTAAGAGATTCTGCTGCTAGAATTGGGCCTCTCCTTTGCTTTGATTTCCATAAAAAATTTCTGTGATGGGACATTAACTGCCAGGGGATACAAATAAGTCATAATTATGCCTATATGTGCAGATTTCAACGTTACTATCCCATTTTATGTTTCCAAAATTCCCAACTTTGATTTAGAGACTTGACATATATCCTAAGGATGGAATGTCTTATGCATATTTTAAGTGTGGCAGAGAGGCACATTTCTGTTGTAAGTAGTGTTTAAAAGTTAAAAATCATCGAGGTGAGGGCTGCTGTCCATGCTTTTCAGGTTTTTTATTTGTTGGTTACATATTTATCGAACTCAGTGTTAACTTTTAAAATATTTCTTTCTGTTTGTTCTTCCTGGAGAAAGATCAAGGAAAACGTTCAGGATAATAGAATGTGTTCTTTCTCTTTCCAATGACTAAGAGAGGGCACATTTACAAGTGCACCTGCCTGCTTCTCTTTCTAATATGGTGAAGTTAATTTGAAGGCTGAACCTGGAAATGAAAGTCTCCCGTTGAGCTCACCCTTCCCTTCAAGTTTCGCAACATAAGAGGTTAAGTGGCTGCCTCTCGTTCAGTGGTAGGGAGAGAGCCGGGCTCCACAATGGCAGGGTTCACTGGAAAGCATGTGCTCAGTGTTAGCAGGCGAGCGTGATGCGCATCTGCTCCCTGTGCTGCTGCCTCAGAAGCTGGCTGCTCAGGCGGGGACGTCCACGTCCCGGCGCTCATCCCCAGGGAGCCACCTCTCCCGACTTTGTGTCTCGGGAGTGTGAGATTTTATATTTCTCTTTCATGCAGAAATTTCATGCAGATTTCTGCCCTATATCTCTACCAAAAAAAAATGTAAATAAATGCACTTGTAGGAGGTTGCTTTCCTGCCTGCCTCTCACTACTTAGCAGTGACTTGACTCGTTGGATCTCTCCCTCTGCTTCTCTTTCTTTTCATCTCTGTTCTGCCTATTCTTTGTATCTCCTGGACAAGATGTTTTGTTTCCAAGCAAACAAGCTGTTCTACTGTACAGAAAATAAAAAATACAGAAGGAAAACCCTTTGAAACACTACAAAGTAAATCACTTGCCTTCAAGATTAAGCTAAAAATGTTTCCTTGAGCTTCATGCTTCATGTTGGAACATCGGAACATCCCACCACTTAACCAGATGACAGCACAGTCATTTTCATTTTTGCTTGTTTTTTTTTTCTGCCAGTAAATCATATCTGTGCTAAACCAGGCCACCTTTCAGTGAGAATGGAGCAGGAGGCTGCCCTCTGCCATCCAAACATGCCTCTAGCCCTATTTATTTATGAGAAGCTTTGTACTGGATACAAACTACTGTAAATGCTATCCAGCTTTATGGGAGACATCACACGGTCCCAGTAATCTGATAGAAGGCTTTAAATGGGTAGGTGGCTCTGCCAGTTTTAGGTGCCAGAAGGTTTGGGGCTTTGAAAGAGAGAAACAACAAACAAACCCAAAATCAGAATCCCTAACTGCTATTGAATCACAGTGCCCTAGGAAACATCCTAAGTTTTTCCAGAGAGGATTTTCTGTAGAAATGCCTGTGGCAAATTCCTAACTTTAAAAAATTTTTAAAAACACACACACAAAACAAAACAAAACAAAACCACAGTGTATAGCTTTCAAAACTTAGTAAGTTATCATTGTATTCTTTTAAATTTCATAAATTTTATTCATGAAAGAGGAAGATCAGAGATCTCTTTTGGACACAAGCAATTTTGCATCATTTATAATGTGCTTCAGATGTAGCACTTCCAGTTTGGAAGGCAGTTAGAGAAAGATTTAAGAAAATACTCACAGGTTGGCCTCAGATGGGAGAATGCTAGTCCTGATTAGCAAGAACACATACTAATAACACTCAGTGCTCAATATTAATTGATTACATTCCAGGATCTGGTACAATCTGCCCAGCAGAGTATGATAATTATTAACGTAATGAGTTAACATGTTGTAGTTATGAGATGGATCCAAGAATCTTTGCTTTGGGGGGATGGCACAGGCATTATGGCCAGTTGAGAATACGAACAGTACATATGAAAATAGGTTGTATGAGGGGCTGTTTGGATAGAAATCAATCAATTCGTAAATACTTTTGAGTAGTTGTGAAGTATTTGATATGTCCTAGGAGATGAGTGGTAAAAATTAAGGTTCCTCCCTTCAGAGGGTTTCTGTCTAGTTTGGGAGGTAAAGTTGCACGGCAGAGGACAGAAGCATAAATGAGCTCATGTTCCATGTGCCGACTGTCCCTGCGGGGGAAGAGGTCTGGAATCATCTCAGAAGAGCTTATGGAAGAGGCAAGATGATTTCCGCCATCGGATAGGAGCTATTTACAGGGCTCCAAGATGATGTGGTCTATATTTGTTCCAAATCTGTGAGTAGCTTGAGCAGTGTCTCACCTTTTCTACCTACTGAATACCCCTGAGCTGCTAAATAAAGGGGACTTGTGTAGACAACTAGACTTCAGTTTGGGAGCAGGGAGTTTTGTGTCACTTCATCAAGGCCCCCCAATATTGACCACACATGCCACCTTCCTCTTCTCTTAACACTGGCTCTATATGTGGTTGGGAGAAAATACCGGAGTGGTGGGCATCAAGAGCCGTCCTGCCGACGAGTGTTCACAGAATCCCACTGCTGCACGACCGGGTCCCAGCACTCTCCCCTCCTAACACTCAGTGCACGCTTACACTGCATGGATTCCTTCACTCAGTAGTCAACAGATATGGATTGAATGCTTTATTTCCTATTGTATTGTAAACCCTGAGAACCACAATGTGAGTGACCAGGGATAAAACAGGGAATAGGATGAATGTGGTTCAATTGCCAGGTCTGCCGTAGGAGATCAGTACTGGACTTGTTAGATTCTTCTGGATGATGTTGGATGGGATATCATATAGGAAGATGTTTCTAACTCTGAAACTGGGACTCAAAGACAGAGAGAAGAATACACAGGGAGAGTGACAGAGAGGAGGCAGATGGGTTGTTTCTTGTGGATCAGTGCAATACAGTATTGTACTTCAGTGCTGCGTAGAAAACAGTCGCCTGCTGGTATAAGCTTGATTCCATTTTCGTCTTAGAAATAGATTTTATTTTTACTTTAAAAGAAAATGGATGAGTAGCATTATTTGGTGTGGCAACATTTGATCTGAAGTGAAGTTTCCAATGAGATATCACATATGAAATACAAGAATTATGACACAATCAAAAGCATGATGAAGAAAGCATGAAATCATTGCCTGCAGCAGTGTGTAACCAACCCATTGTTCTTTTTTTTTTTTTTTTTTTTT
>NW_007727636.1:270350-271380 GCF_000696425.1 Galeopterus variegatus
GCGGGAACCGGTCTCCACATGGGATCCAAACCCTCGGCAGGAGCGCCACCGCACTCCCAAGTGGCGCACTCTCCAGTGTGCCACCGGGCCGGCCCCAGCCCATTGTTCTTACTCATATCACAGGACTGCTTTGCTTGTCACCACAATATTTGACACTATCTTCAGGAAAATGAAGTAGAGCTGTCTGGTGAATTCAATATTTGAGTGACATTATCTTGTTGAAAAATTATTGGCAGGATAGAATTTTAATTCTCCAAGTACTCAGTCTATAGTATAGTCTAAAGGTATTCAGATTAAGTAGTTAACCAGATAAGTCATGACATGAAAGGAAGCCAGTCTCAGGTAGAAGTTTACCCTCCACAACGTTGAAAAACTTAAACTCCTATGGAATATATATGATACAATATATATTATATGTGATTATATTATATAAATATATATTTATATATGTTATATAATTATATTACTATGTCGTCTATGTTATGTGTGTGTATAAGTCCTCCTAGAAGTGTTCCACAGATCCTTTATTTTTTTTCTTCTCCGCTATTTTTGTTTTATTTTACTTTATTTTTTTTTAAACCTAATTGATTGTACTTATCTGTGGGGTACAGTGTTGAATATCAGTACCATTCCACAAATCCTTTAATGGGAAGCACACTTTGAGTAGTGACGTCTTCAAACTGACCATTGTCAGCTGTTATTATTAGTTATAATAACAAAGTTCAGGGCCTCCCACTTTGCTTATTGTGCTCAGGTTGTTTGGAAGTAACAAGATACCTGAAATGGAATTTAAACTGAATGCATACGGAAGATCTGCTTCTCCTTTTCACTTGACTGCTTGCCCTCCTGGCTAAACTAGGAAACTGACATAACACTCTGAGAACATTCAAAAATATGTTATTCTCAATGCACATGCACCTTGTGGTGTGGTTTAGTGTAGACATTCTTTGTAGGAACTGATGCCCTTTATAGCAATAAATAGCTCAGTGCTCTTCCTAAGGGTGAACTTCCCTAATGAGTCACAACATGA
>NW_007727636.1:271620-278059 GCF_000696425.1 Galeopterus variegatus
TTAAAAAAAACCTGAATCCATTAAAGCCCAAATGCACCGAGATGATATTTATGAAGGTGTGATGAAAGAATAGGCTACCCATTTATTCCCTTATAGTCTGATCGTGTAACCTGAGATCCAGCCAGGTCAGAGATGGAGCTGCCCTTCACAGAGAACAGCATGGCTGGAGTGCTCCCTGTGCACCAGGCTCCGTTCTAGTGCTCAGGATGCACCATGAGCAGGGCACACAGAGGCCTGCCACAAGGAGGGAGGAGCATCAGTAAGAAAATAACCTACAGGTAAATCACACACTGTGTTCCAAGGCGATGAGTACTCTGGAGAAAGAGAAAGAGGAAAGCAGTAGGGAAGTCAAGAACACCGGGGGGTGAGTGGAGAGCAGTCTGCAGTATGAACTAGGGGAGTCCTTGCAGGCTTTGTGAGATTTGCTCAAAGACCTAGAGGAGGAGAGAAGATTGGCCGAGTGGCTTCCTGGGAGAAGTGTCCTAGGCGAAGGAAAGAGCTAGAGCGAGGGCCATGTGGTGGAGAGAGCCCAGTGTGTTCAAGAGAGGCGTCTGTTGGGTTGAACTGTGGGGTGGGTGGTAGGAGAGAAGGTCAGAAGGATGACCAGCGAGGGACCAAGTGCACCTCAGAGGTCACTGTACTCCAAGTAAAATGGGGAACCAGAGCAGGTTTTGAGCAGATGTATTCAGATTTCCGTGCTGACAGTTGGTTGTAAGGGGGACCTGCAGTGTGGTGTTTCCCGTCCAGGTGAGAGGTGGTGGTATTGGAATCTGGTGGTAGTGACAGCCAGTCCAGGTGGCCAGAATCTGGATGTGCTCTGGAGACAGAGACGGTAGGACTTTCTGGAGTGCTGAAGGGGGGGTGTGAGAGAAGGGGCGACACAGGGCTCACTCTTGGCTTTTCACTTCAGCAACTAGAGGAGAACGCTGCCTTCCTTGACCTGAGACAGGCTTTGGTGGCATGCGTGTTGGCCTGGGAGCTCACTCAGGCATGCCTGTTAGGACGTGGGCCAGCTTCCTAGCAGAGACATCGGGTAAGCAGAGGATACGAGCCTGGACTGCAGGAGAAAGGTCCCCTCTGTGGAGGCACCTTTGGAAGTTGCTGGCATATAGAGAGTACTTGAATCTGTGCCATCACCATGGGACTGAGGACAGAGAGGAAGGAGGACAAGGCGCGTTCTGCTGTGGCATTCCACAGTTAAGGGTGGGAGTAGGGGAGTCAGTAAAGGGGGCTGAGAAGAAACCAGCAGCGATGAAGAAGGAAAACGAAAGAGGCATTGTCCTGCAAGCTAACCAAAGAGAGTTGTTAAGGCAGAGGGAGTAAAGCTGTGTCGGATGCTGCTGACCGGTCCACTGAGGTCCGGCCTGATGGTGGCTGTTGGATCAAGCGCACTGGGGCAGTGTCACGAGGGGAAGAAGCCCAGTGGGAGTGGCTTTGAGAGAGAACAGGAGAGAGGAAGCTGAAATTGGGGAGCAGATAAAAGGGGTGATGGTTTGCAGAGAAAGGGGGGTCAGGAGAAAATTTTGTTTTGTTATTTTGGTTTTAAGATGAGAGAAATGACAGCATATTTATATGCTACTGGAGTGACCCAGTGTAATTAGTCTGTTTCTGTTGCTTATAACCAAATGTCTGAAACTAGATAATGTGTAAAGAAATGAAGTTTATTTCCTACAGCGTGGAGGCTGGGAAGTCCATGGTCCATGGTATACACCCAGTGAGGGCCTTCTCTTGGCTGGGAACTCTACAGCAACATGGGTGTCTCATGATGAGCGGCTGACCAAGACAGCTAACCTGATTTACTATCTTTATAAGGACATCAGAACCACGCTTATTACTCTATGAATGGATCAATCCTTTCCTGAGGGCACAGTCCTCACAATCTAATCACCCCTCTAAGGCTCCACCTTTCAAATACCATAATTGGATTTTCCACCCTCTTAACACTGTTACAATGGGGGTTAAGTTTCCAACACATGAACTTTTGGGGGACACATTTAACCCATAACACCCAGAAGGAATTAAAAATAGGGATGAGAAAGAAAAAGAGGGAGGGAGGGAAGGAAAGAGGGGAAAAGAGAGAGAGAGAGAGAGAGAGATGTTGAGTAAGTGAGAGGAGATAGGGTTGCATTGACAAGAAGAGAGATTGGTCTTCACTAGGAGTCTGGAGAGCTGTGTTAACAAGCAGGAAGGAAAAGTCTGCAGCTACAGATGCTGGTGGATGAGTGTGAGTGGAGCCTTTAAGACTTTCCTGTAGCTGCTGTGACAAAATACTACAAACTACTGGCTAAAACAATGGAAATGTATCCTTTTGTAGTTCAGGATAGCAGAAGTCTGACATCAAAGGGTTGGTTCCTCTGGAGACTCTGAGGGAGAGTCTGTTCCAGGCTCCTCTCCAGCTTCTGGTGGTCACCAGTAATCCCCGGTGTTCCTTGGCTTGTAGATTTGTCACTCCGACCTCTGCCTCCATCTTCACAGGGTGTTGTCCTCTGTGTGTATCTCCTCTGTGTCTCTGCATCTGTTTTCCTCTTTGAACGGCAGAAGTTGTATTTGATTTAAGGACCACCCTAATGCAGTACGACCTTGTTTTAACTTGATTCTATCTGCAAAGACCCTATTTCCAAATCAGGTTGTATTTGTAAGTTCTGAGTGAACATGAATTTTGAGAGGATTCTCTTTAGCCCAGTACAGAGTCTCTGGAGGTTCTTTTTGGATTGGTTGAGTATTTTCAGTGAAGTAGAAAGCACCGCTGTGAGTGGAGAGTGAAGTGGGCAAGGAGGTGTCAGAGGGCTGAGGAGCAGGACGGGGGCTGGAATTGGCTGCCTGGAGGTGTGTGAAGCCCAGGGTCTAGTGCCCTGTGGCCCTCCGGAGGCCCACTTGAGATTCATGTTCCTGAACTCCACAGGAGCTGGGCCAGCATGGCTGTGTATGCTCCTCCAGCCGCGCTCAGCTCCCCAGCTGCAGGGATCGGTGAGGCATAGGGCTGCATTTAGCTGGGCTGTTTTGCCAAGCAAGTACTACAAACTGAGGGAAAGGCAACAGAGCCGGGGGCACAGCAAAGGGATGTATTAAAATAACTGACCCTGGGACTTCAGCGAGGAAAAGAGGAGGCATCAAGGTCATGAAGATCAGTGGTGCAGGAGGGATTGGGGGAGGCGGGAGGGGACGGCAGGTAACACTCAGAGAGCAGGAGTCCCCAACTGGCTGGTGGGAGTCTGCTGGCTTTGACGCTGGGAGCAGGCACCTGAGGCGAATGACAAGATCACTGGAGGGGAAGACTCAAGAGACGGTGAGGTGGGGGCTGGGGAGCGTCATCTCTGCCTGTGTTGAAATTACCGGAAGTTAACACTGGGCAGTGATGGAGACACTGAGCCAGGAGTAAAGTCTCCTGCAAATGAGGGGAAACGACTTGGAGTTGACAGATTACAGTAAAATTGAAGATGGTGTGCAATATAACTGGATATCATGAAATTCAAGGGTATGGGCTTTTGGTAGGCGGTGGGGCTGGTGTTAGTGGGGGGCTTACGATATGGAGGTGGCAAAAGGGAAGAGCAAGGCTGAGCGAACAGTGCAGGTGCTTCCTCTCCCTCCCCAAGAGCAAACTCTACGCAGCTTTCACATGGACAAGAGCAGTTCTCCTTGAGGGTGGGCAGAGGACCATAAACTCTGTCCTGCCCCCTCCTCTGCAGAGCCCCTTGACCCCCCAAACCATGGCCTTCTCCTGAAGGAGTGTTAAGAATCAGCTCAACGAAACTTCTCATGGTGCTCGGTTTTATTCTCTTAATTTTTTATTTGAAAAAAACCCAAAATATACACTGTACAATAAACACTCATGTGCCCACTACCCAGCTCCATAACCATAAACATTTTGCCGTGTTTATTTCACCTATGGCCTTCCTTTTGGTTGCATGCTGGGGAAGTTTAAAGCACCTCACGTCATTTTACTCAACACACTTCAATATGCATCTCAAGAGAAGATGTTTTCTTAAGACCATCATGATCCCATCACCATTCCTAAGATCAACAACAATTCCTTATCAGCATCTAAAATCTTGGTGTCTTTTCAGTCACACACCATATGTGCGATTTGACGGCTTGGAGAGCAGCATTGTCATACGTGGAAGCCTACGTGGCTTCAGAGAATATTCAACAATAAGTGGATGTTCAATAATAGCCAACTGAGTTGGTTTGCATAAACTAGTATATTTTTAGCTGACATTTATTGGCCACTTTCTATATGGCAAGAGCTGCTCTCAGAACTTTTATAAGGATTAGCTCATTAAATTCTCTCCACGATATTATGGGGTAGATGCTTTATTTACCCTCATTTTTACCTGGAAAGCTGAGCATTTGGAGCAGTAGAATTGGGAGGCGTTGTAGCACAGGGGTTGGTAGCGCAGATCCTAACTAATTGCACAGGTTCAAGTCCTGTCTGAATAATGGGATAACAGTAGGTACTGCTGCATAGGACTGTTTTGAGGATTCAATGAGTAACATATACATAAAGTAGTGGGCACATGAGTGTTGGGCCTTGTTTGTCTCAGGATTGCTGTATTAGGATTTTAATCTACTTCTGTCTGACTCCAGAACCCAAGCATGGCTCTAGTATAAAATCCATTACAATCTGTAAATTATGACATGGAAAAATATTCCTCCTTTTAGATGTGACTGGATCAATAGGCTTAGTTCATCACAAAGAAAATAATCAATTGGCTGGGGACCTCTCTGGGGTTTGTGGTCAACAACAACCTTTCAGCAACCCCAGAGGAAAAGGGCATTGGGCAGTGGGTGAGAGCCCCTAAGGGTGAGGAGGCACTGATGAAGAGACCACTGTTCCACAGAGTCAGAGGCAGGAGATGAGACCATCAGCCCTGGACATGGACCACCCTGAGAAGACCTGCTTGATGCCAGGAACATAAATTAAATTTAACCTCACAATCTACATACCTCTAGTAATGTTTTATCTATGGAAAATCCAGAAAAGCTTAAACATCTATGCATGTGTGGTTCCTTCAAGACCATAGTCATGGGCCTGGAACTATGTTGATGTTGTGGTTTCCCCCATTAAGCAGCTCCAGCTCTTTGCTGCTGAAATAACACACACACATACACACACACACACACGACACCTGACTGATAAACATCCTTATCAAAAGTCTGAGGGAATTTTCTCATTAGGACTTTGCTTCCCATCTTCTTGACCCCATCTCTGAGGTTGGTCTACGTTGGCCTTTCATTTTATATTCTCTTGGCCATCATTGAAGTCCCAATATCTGTTGCTAGCACCCCTTACCCCAAATATGACTAGCGATAGCCCTTGTCATCTTTTACAACAGTCCCAAATTCAAAATCAAAGATGTGCTCTTATTTTGATTGGGAGTTTTACTCTTGATGTTGTTAATGTTGGGTATTAGGTCTGAACTGTGTGTGCATATGTGTGTAACCACACACTGTGAATGGTATCTGAGATCTGCATTGGTCTGACCAGCCGAATATCTTCTTTTTGCAAATATCACATTAAATTCTAGGGAAATACAGAGAAACTCTCCAGAATATTTTCAGGCAATTGTTTAAATAAACCATGGAGTATTTTTCATGAATGCCATAAGGATGAATTTGGCCCTTGAATGGGAATGGTGATTATTTTTCATTATTATCTCACCTTTGATAGCACATTTAATGAAAAAGACCATTACTATCTAGATCAGGGAAAAGGCATGCCCACAAACTGAATGCCCTAGCACTCCAGGTGAGCTCAGCTGGCTTCCACAACCCAGGCCCCAACTTCAGGCACTGGTCCGTGCCCACCCTGAGCTCTGAAAAAGGCACACCCACTGACCAAGCAGGAGCCATGACAGCCCACCACATAATTGCACTGATACAACAAGAGTCACCAGCAGAGCCTACAAATAGAGGAAATCTTTCCCATCATAGTCCACTTCAGAGAAATAGAAGAAATGAGTGTCCTACCAGATGACCAAACATCAACAAAAAATACTAGAAGTATGAATAAACAAGTCGATATGACACCACTGAAGGAACATGGTAATTATTAAGTACCAGACCTCATAGAGCGGGGATCCCTTGAGATGTCTGAAAAAGAATTCTGAGCACTGATCTTAAGAAAACTCAAAGAGATAAGAGAAGAATCAATTAGAGAACACAATGAAACAAGAAAAAATATCCAGGACGTGAAGGAGGAAATTTACAAAGAGATTAATACCTTAAAAAAGAATGTAACAAAATTCCTGCAACTGAAAGATTCACTCAATGAAATAAAAAACAGAGCAGAAAGCTTGAGCAGCAGGCTAGAGCAAGCAGAAGAAAGAATTTCAGACCTCAAAAATGACCTTTTTGAAATAACCCAGGCAGCCCCCCCCCAAAAAAAAAAGGAAAAAAGAATTTTAAAAAATGAAGAAAATCTAAGAAAGCTAGCAGACAA
>NW_007727636.1:278448-280050 GCF_000696425.1 Galeopterus variegatus
AAAAAAGGAAAAAAGAATTTTAAAAAATGAAGAAAATCTAAGAAAGCTAGCAGACAACCTCAAGCTCACAAATATCCAAATCATGGGTATTACAGAAGGCAAGGAGAAAGGAAAAGGCATTGAAAATCTATTCAAGGAAATAATAACAGAGAACTCTCCAGGTATAGGGAGAGATGCAGACCTTCAGATTCAAGAATCCCAAAGATCCCCAAACAGATTAAATCCAGAAAGATCTTCTCCAAGACACATTGTAGTCAAACTGGCAAAACAAAGACAAAGACAAAATTGTAAAAGCTGCAAGAGAAAAGCATCAAGTCAACTATAAGGGAGCCCCCATCAGACTAACAGCAGGCTTCTCAACTGAAACCATACAAGCCAGAAAAAAATGAGATGATATATTCAAAATACTAAAAGATAAAAATTGCCAGCCAAGAACTCTGTATTCAGCAAGACTATCCATCAGAAATGAGGGCGAAATAGTGTATTTCCCAGACAAACAAAAATTATGGGAGTTCACTACCACACAACCAGCCCTGTAAGAAATATTGGACAGATCTTCCGGGCAAGAAATCAACAAAGAAACACATGACTTAAACTATACCTTAGACCAATTGGACCTGGCAGACATCTACAGAACATTTCATCCATCAGCTACAGAATACATATTCTTCTTACCAGCACATGGAACATTCTCCAGGATAGACCACATATTAGGTCACAAATGAAGTCTCAGAAAATTTTTTAAAATTTAAATCATTCCAAGTATATTTTCAGACAACAATGGATTAAAACGGGAAATCAATAACAAGCAAAATTTTGGAAACTATACAAGTGCATGGAAACTAAACAACAGACGCCTGAATAACCTATGGGTCCAACAAGAAATTAAACAGGAAATCAAAAAATTTCTTGAAACTAACAAAAATAAAGATACACCATAGCAAAACCTGTTAGATACTCCAAAAACAGTATTAAGAGGGAAGTTTATTACAATAAGTGTTTACATCAAAAGAATAGAAAGACTTCAAATAAATGACCTAACACCATGCCTCAAAGAGCTACAAAAACAACAACAATCCAATCCTAAAACTAGTAGATGAAAAAAAATAATTAGGGTCAGGGCAGAACTAAATGAAATAGAGACCCTCAAAATGACACAAATATCAATGAAACAAAAAGTTATTTTTTTGGCAAGATAAATAAAACAGACAAACCAGTAGCTAGGCTAACTAAATAAAGAAAAGACCCAAATATCAAAAATGAGAAATGAAAAGGGAGACATTACAACCGACACCACAGAAATACTAAGAATCATCAGAGATTATTATAAACACTATATATTATAAACCTGGAGGAAATGGATACATTTCTGGACAAATACAAACTTCCAAGACTGAACCAAGAAGAAATAGAGAATCTGAACAGACCAATAACAACCAAAGAGATTGAAGCAGTGATGAGCAATCTTCCAACAAAGAAAAGTCAAGACCAGGTAGTTTTACAGCTGAAGTTTATCAAACCTTTGTTTTTTTTTCTTTTTCTTTTTTTAATTATTTTTATTTTGTCAATATACAATGTAGTTATTTATTGTGTCCCATCACC
>NW_007727636.1:280826-297073 GCF_000696425.1 Galeopterus variegatus
ATCTTCCAACAAAGAAAAGTCAAGACCAGGTAGTTTTACAGCTGAAGTTTATCAAACCTTTAAAGAAGAATTACTACCTCTTTTCTTCAAACTTTTCCAAAAAATTGAAACAGAAGCCATTCTCCCAAACTCATTCTGTGAGGCCAGCATCACCCTGTTACCAAAACCAGACAAAGATACAACAAGCAAAGAAAATTACAGGCCAATATCATTGATAAACATAGATGCAAAAAATTCTCAACAAAATATTAGCAAAATATTAGAATACAGTAGCATATCAAAAAAATTATACACCATGATCAAGTGAGATTCATCCCAGGGATATAAGGATGGTTCAACATAGGAAAGTCAACAAATATGATAAATCACATCAACAAAATCAAGGACAAAAACCCCATGATTATCTCAATAGATGCAGAAAAAGCACTTGATAAAATATGATGCCCTTTCATGATTAAGACTCTCAACAAAACAGGTAGAGAGGGAAACTATCTTAATACAATAAAAGCCATTCATGACAAACCAATTGCCAATATCATCCTAAATGGGGAAAGGTTAAAGGTTTTCCCTTAAGAACAGGAACAAGAAAATGATGCCCACTCTCACTACTCCTATTTAACATAGTATTGGAAATACTAGTCAGAGCAATCAGGCAAAAGGAAGAAATAAAGGGCATCCAGATTGGAAAGGATGAAGTCAAACTATCCCTGTTTGCAAATGACATAATCTTATATAGAGAAAAACCTATAGACTCTATCAAAAGCTCTTAGAGCTGATCAACAATTTCAGTAATGTTGCAGGATACAAGATTAACAACCCCAAATCAGTAACATTCTTACACTCTAATAACAATCTAGCAGGAAAAAAAATCAAGAAAGTGAGCCCATTTAGAATAATCACCAAAAACATAAAATACTTAGGAATCAATTTAACCAAGGAGGCAGAAGATCACTACAATGAGAACTATGAATCACTACTGAAAGAAATCAAAGAGGACACAAAAAGATGGAAAGACATACCATGCTCTTGGATGGGAAGAATTAACACTGTGAAGATGTTTATTCTACCAAA
The DNA here is from genome assembly GCF_000696425.1 of Galeopterus variegatus. Classification (NCBI taxonomy): domain Eukaryota; kingdom Metazoa; phylum Chordata; class Mammalia; order Dermoptera; family Cynocephalidae; genus Galeopterus; species Galeopterus variegatus. The sequence goes on from NW_007727636.1 coordinate 281,898, forward strand.
GCAATCTACAGTTTCAAAGCAATCCCCATCAAAATAGCAATGTCATTCTTCACAGAAATAGAAAAATGATTCCTAACATTCATATGGAATTACAAAAGACACCAAATAGCCAAAGCAATCCCGAGAAAATAAAATAAAATAAAATAAAGCTGGAGTCATAACACTACCTGACTTCAAATTATATTACAAACTATTATAACCAAAGCGGCATGGTACTGGCATGAAAACAGACACCCAGATCAATGAAACAGAATAGAAAACCTGGGAATAAATCTACATACTTACAGCCAACTGATCTTTGACAAAGGCAGAAAGAACATATATTGGGGAAAAGACTGCCTCTTCAATAAATGGTGCTAGGAAAATTGGACTTCTATATGCAGAAGAATGAAACTGGACCTATGTCTCTCACCATATACCAAAATCAACTGAAAATGGATTAAAGACTTAAATATAAGACCTGAAACCATAAAATTACTAAAGAAAAACATATGGGAAGCACTCCAGGTAATAGGACTGAGCAAAGACTTTATGAACAAGATGCCAAAAGCACAAGCAACAAAAGAAAAAATAAATAAATGTGATTATATCAAACTAAAAAGCTTCTGCACAGCAAAGGAAACAATCAGCAGAGCAGAAAGACAACCTATGGAATGTGAGAAATTATTTGCAAACTATACATCTGACAAGGGGTTAATATCCAGAATATATAAAGAACTCAAACAACTATACAGTAAAAAAACAAATAGTCCAATTAAAAAATGGACAAAGGAGACAAGTAGACAGTTTTCAAAGGAAGACATACAAATGGCCTATTGGTACATGAAAAAATGCTCAACATCACTAGTCATCAGAGAAATGCAAATCAGAACCACACTGAGGTATCATGTCACCCCAGTTAGACTGTCCATTGTTAAAAAGACCAAGAACACAAACAAATGCTGGCGAGGATGTGGGGAAAGGGGAACTCTTCTACACTGTTGGTGGGACTGTAAATTAGTACAGCCATTATGGAAAACAGTATGGAGGTTCCTCAAACAACTACAGATAGAACTACCATATGATCTAGCAATCCCTCTACTGGACTTATATCCAAAGGAATGGAAATCACCATATTGAGGGGATAACTGCATGTGCATGTTCACTGCAGCTCTATTTACAATAGCCAAAATACGGAACCAACCTAAGTGTCCATTGGCGGATGACTGGATAATGAAAACTGTAGTGTATATACACAATGGAATACCCCTCAGCCATAAAAAAGAATGAAATTCTGTCATTTGCAGCAACATGGTTGAGTCTGGAGAAAATTATGTTAAGTGAAATAAGCCAGACAAGGAAAGAGAAATACTGCATGTTCTCACTTATAACTGGGTGCTGAGAGAGAGAGAGAGAGAGAGAGAGAGAAGACCAGAACAATACATTGAACTTTCAGAAGGGGAAAACAAACCTAAGGATACTAGAGATGGGGGGTGGAGACAGGGGGTTGGGGGAGGGATAGGTTGGGTAAAGGGCATGAAGAAAAATCATGATTTGTAATAATAATATGCTTATAATAAATAATACAAATAAATAAATAAATATCTAGTTCAATTCATATTGTATGAGTGGACTCAATACATTTATATTTTCCATGTTTGGCTATGTTCCTTTCTTTCTTTCCCTTTTTATGACATTTTATAAAAAGAACAGAATTCCATATTGTTTACCATGTGTGTAGTTATAGGGTAGGCATGTGTAATGGAGATTTATTAAAAAAACAACAAACCAACAAATGAATGAATAAAAAAACAGTGGCTTAAACAAAGTAGAAGTGTATTTCTCTCTCATTTAACTGCCTGGGCATAGTTAGGCTGATATGTTGTCAGAATCTGGGCCCCTTCAACCTTTCTGCTCAGTGATATTGAGAGTTGTTTCCTCGTCAACATAGTCCTGGATGGTTTGCCACGTCAGGCACATTCCAGCCAGCAGTAGGGAAACAAACAGAAGGAGAGAGTATTCCCCTTTCCCTTAGGGGTGTGACTCAGAAATAGTACCCTCCACCTCCATGCTGCTCCCTGTGGCCAGAACTTAGTGACAAGATCACAGCTGATTACAAGGGAGTCTGAAAAATGAGTCTTTAGTCTGGGAGACAATGTGAAAAATAGAAAAAGAGAAAACTAATCTGGGGGACAAGTAGCAGTCTCTGTCACATCATAGAAATATAATTTTTATTGAGATTCTGATGGATATTATTAAATAGTGCACGTCTTTTGTTATCTGTGGCAGAGGAGGCTTTTGGCCACTAGAACCTCTTCTTCCCTTTCTTGTAAACAGTGATTGTTGGAATGTGGTTGTCTGCATTTGTTTGCCCCTTTCGCTGTTGGGTATGGTCGAGGGACAAATTCTCAGCAATGGAATGAGCTGTGACAGGAAGAAAAACGTGCCCTGCCCAGGCTGAGGCTGTGGAGGTGGGAGGAAGGCTCCAAGTTCTTTTCTCCAAACTTTGGTCACCTGAAGGCAGACAATGAGGCTCCAGGCTGTAAGGCATGGTGGGGCTTCACTGTGAAGAAGACTGAACCCCTGAATCACTGTGTGGAAGTGAGCTCCCCGCTGACCAAAAGCTCTTCCTTGGACTGTTACATGAGCAAAAGCTAAGCATCCATTGTGTTAAACATGATACTTTTGGGGATCCTTTAGTTAATATCATTTTAGCCTACCTAACTAACATATTATCTTTTTTTAGTTCCCCATTTGATGTTGATTTTTGTAATTGTTGTATTGTGGAACTAAATGATCCAGAAGAAACACCAGAATTTTGATTTCTAAGCATCTGGTGAACATTTTTGGGTTGTAACATTTCTCCAAATTTTGTTGTTATTCACAAATCTCCATTTGTTTGTGAATTTTGTTCTCTGTCAAAACATTTAAGACTATTTTCCATCTTTTAGAAACTGAACAGCAGTTTTTCTGACACTTGTTTTTCTGATGATAAATAGTCTTTTTTTCCTTCTATTTTTGGGTGTTGGGGATGCTTAATGGAAGAAAAACAACAACAACTAAGTGTGCACTGAGAGGCAGGAATTCCATATAACACTTGCTAGAGGATTTCCCGCAAGAGATGGGCATTGCTATTTATTCTTAGAAAAAAAATATCACACACATCTAGGAAATCTGAGGCCTTATAAGGTAAAGAAATAGACAAGGCCCTATCTTAACATTAAGTTCCCAAGGGAAAATGATGTTATGATTCTGCAGAAACACTAGCACAGATATCTTGTTGATAAGCTTTACCAGGCTACTAATTTTTACAAAGTTAATCAAAAGATTTCCAAACTCAAGAAAACAATGCAGTCATTTGCCTCCCTCCCCAGGATTCGAGTTCTTAGTTGAGGCTAGGATCACAGACTGGGAAATGGATGGTCATCAGTGTCCACAGGCTCAAGCACTGTATCTTAATGGTCCTTCTCCTTTCCTCCCAAGGTTACCAGCTTAGTAAGAGCTATTTAACTTGTTAATTAATTTCAAGCATTAGTCACATTGAAAAAATATAGTCCAGAAAATGGGCCACACACTAACTGGTATATGGGTTGTACAGTCTTATGCCATTGCCCCCCTTTTAGAGTCCTCTCCTTAGCTGGATTCTTTAACGTATTTGACGGCTAAAATTTAATGTGATGTTTACCACACAAATTTCCTGGAAAGAAAATTGCAACATATACAATGATCTTTATATGTTTATGCCCTTTGATTTGGTAGCAATTACAATTCCTTAACATCTATCCTAAGGATATTTTAACTTTTTAATTTTAATCAGTTTAACAACTCATAATTATTGTGGCCCACTATTTTCCAAGCACTTTTCTAGGTCATGGGGATATAGTGTAGTGAATGATTCAGTCTCTGAACTCATGAAATTTATTTTTTAATGGTGAAATGATAAACAAATCAACAAATAAATACAAACAAGATAATACCAGGTACTACTAAAATCGATGAAGAAAACAGGAGCAGGGTAAGGAAGTAACTAGCAATGAAGCTGGGAGGAGGTGACTTTACATAGTTCATGTAAGGGACAGCCAAGGGCTCTTCAAAGGGACATGAGCAGTTACCCAAATGCAGTTAGGGGTCCAGTCCCGTGAATCTCACTGGACGAATACACCAGGCAGTAGAGACAGCAAGCACAAATGCCCTAAAAGAAAACGAGTAAGACTCGTGTAAGGAACGTCAGGAGGCCCAGCATGATCGGAGCAGGAAATGAGGTGGGAAGGAGAGACAGGATCCAGGTCTCATAGGGCCTTCTGGACCGTGGGGAGGTGTTCTGAGTACGAGGAGAAGCCACTGCAGAGTTTCGAGGAGAGGGGACACACAGTAGGATTTACGTTTTAAGGAGATCTCTCTGCTTGCTGTTGAGAGGAGTGTTTGTGTGGGGAGCACCATTAGGAGAGTACGGCAGTGGCTCAGGCCAGAGAAGGGGAGGCTAAGACAGGCGGGGGAGCAGACCTGCAGGGCACAGGAACAGGTGCAGAGCCTGTTGTGATTGAGGTGTTGGAGTCACGTGACCTGGGTTCAAGTCCCACCTCAACATCTGCATAACACAATATTCCTGGGCAAGTTATGTACCCTCGCTGAGTCTAATGACCTCTGCAGAGTGGGAGCAATGACGTGATTCCTGCAAAGGCCTTTGTGATGTATAACAAGCTAATCTGTGCTTGGCACTTAATAAGTTCTAAATGTTTGCAAACTATTATCTATATTGATGTGATACAGCATAGCCATGAATATAAATAATGCAAGGTTTTTTTCATTTATAACTAGTTTCTGGCTATAAAAGAATAACTTATTATGAGGAAAGTTACTATTATATACTATGTCTAGAACACTTCTTAGTCACATTGTTTTTAGGAAGTATTTTTGCCAGGAACAGCTCCATTTCCTTTATATCTGTTTAGAATAAATTCTTATTTCAATGCTTGGTTTTTATTCTAAGGAGATAAAAAACATATCCTTTTTGGGGACTGGTTTACAGTGGCTGTGTGGGAAGATTCAGTTGTAGAATCCTGATTCTTGCTACAGCCCAAGTCACTTAGCATTGTTGAAACTCAAATTGTTCATCTGAAGAATCATATGACAATGCTCAATTAGAAGAAATTGCTAGACACGTTCATCATACAAAGCATTTTGTAAATATTGGGTTTTATTAGTTTGTGTTTGTTTTTCTGACATCGTGTTTTTGTGCATTTATGTAATAACAATGTGTGAAGGAACTCTGTGGAAGTGAATTACACCTGAAGACATATAAGACCGCAGTTCCCAGGAGTGGGGGTGACGCCAGTTCTTCACACCTCTTCTGAAGGCCATTCTTACCATCACTGTAGCAGCCAAAATCTTGAGTAAGAAAAGATGGTTAAACTCACTTAACAACATAATGTGTCTGGTGATACCTCTCAATTTAGTGAAAAATACATGTTGATGTCAGTAGATTTGGTCATAATGATAACAGAACATTTGAAATGTCTCAATTTCCTCCGCATAAATCAATCTGTTAGTTCTTTCAATGAGTGTCGGAAGGGCTTATGCACAAAATTAACATTTCCAGGTTTTCATCACGGAAGTGTGTATTGATCATGTGTAGCCATTTGAATGGAAGCAGTCCCAGGCAAGAGAGATTTTAAAGGTTATGGATGAGTGAGAAAGACATGGTGATCCTCAGGCCTAGCTACCTCACCTAGGAACCAGAGTCCTTTTCTTTGCAGAGCCGGTCTTGTGAAATCTTTGATTTCCTCATTTCAGTGTCTTTTTCAATATGGGCCAATCTACTAGAGGATGAGAGGAAAGAAGAGTAGGTTAGCAATTAAATAAGAAATGCATGTAGGAAGATACCTATGTGATGATAAGGGTCATTATGTAATTATCAGTGAAACTTTGCTTCAGCCCTTGTTTTACAAACTTGTGGAAGAGTATAAATCGCCTGCTTAAAGGACTTGAAAGTTTCATGTGGTCAGATAATCCATAATGTTAGGAAAGAGCCCCCAGAGCTGTGATAACGTAGTGAGGGTTCTACAAAAGGAACATACAATTTGATGCCATCATCCTTTCAAGTTGTGAGGATCTTGAGAAGTGTCAGACTCTCTCATGTTTTCACTGAGCCTCATGACTTTTGCCACCGATTCAAATACTTTCTTACTTCACAGACATAGCGCAATGTTTCCCGAGCACCTAGAATTAAGACTGGCCCTACTTTATAAGACTGGATCTTGATTGTTATAAAAGCTCTGAAGTTAGGAAAAACTACAGGAGTGCACACACACACAAATACATAAATAATATCCACCACAGTAATTAGAGTGCATAAGAATATAATCCTAGAAAAAAAATGCACTTGAATTCTTCTACATTATTGGGTTGCAACCAAACTGAGGGCCAGGAGATTTCCTTATTTGTGTTTCTTATCTTGCCAAGCCAAGCACACAGAATGTGCTTAATATATGTCGAAAGCATGAATGAACAGGCAGTTAGTTGAAATGTTATAGGCCAATTCCGATGTTTGTTACGATAAAAACATAATGCTTTGCCAATTTAAATCCCCAAGAAAATAATGGCATCCTTAAAAATACGCAGAATGGAGCTCTCGATGATGAGTATAATTCAAACAGAGCCCGTGATAGTAACCAAACTTCGATGATTGTTTTGTTATCAACAGGATGAGCACGAGACAGTCCTATATAAGAGACTAAAAGTAAACAGCTGGAAAGATATTCCTAGATAACCCAAAGATGAGCTAATTCATAAGAAATATGTAAAAATTCCGAATGTCCTCAAAATATATGAAGCAAAAAGTGGCAGAATGTACTGGTGAGACAGACAGACACACAGCCATTGTGGGAGATTTAAACATACCCCTCCAGTAATTGGCAGGGTTTGTCCTAGAGGGAAAGTTTCAGAAGGAAAGAATGCCTGCTGCTGAGGACCAGCAGATGTAGACCTTGGGTATCAAAGACATGGAGTATGAGAAAGACTCTGCAGGATAGTCTGTGTGCTGCTGGCTCAAAGTGCTGGAAGGAATACCCTGGGGAAACCTACCAAATACTTAGGTTTGTATAACTAAAATTTAAATAGCCATATGTCAGGGATCGCTTTTGTCCTTGGCAATGCATCAGGAAGGGCACTGAAAAATTTATAGAATTCCATAGGCAAAAATTGATACATAATAATATCTAACAAGATGGGACTCTTACTAAGTGTGTCAGGCATTGTTCTAAGTATTAACTCATTTATTTCTCACAACAATCCTATGTTTGTAAGTAGAGGTTGTACTTTGATTGTCTAATTTTGTAGATGAGAAAATCTAGACAAACAGAATTTGAATTTGCCCAGTGTCACAGATTGATGAAAACAGCATTTGAATGGAGGCAGCGGCTACTCACCTAATGGTGCTGCTGAAGACTATGGGTGCTGACGAGGTATTTCTTGGCTTGATTTGATTTCTGGCAAAACTGATCAATAAGCCTAATTTTATCCACCTTTAAAATTATGGTAGCTTGCATTATTTATACTTATGAAATATACCTTCCATGCCAATATGGGGGAATAATTTAAATGTCTGAGAAATGGCATCACGTTATTTGCAAAAGTGGCCATCAATGCAACTGTTGGCTAACCTGAATTGACCAGGAAAACATTCCAAGCTCATGTTCAACCAAAAACCATGAAATGAAAGCTGATGTTATAATCCTCCTTTTCTGATAAATTAAAAGCTAGATAGTGTTTTTTAAAATCTGATCTAGGATATCGATTCAAAGTGTGAAGAATATTGATATATTAATAATTAACCTAAGACTGAAGCAAAACCTATAGAAAAATTACTTTCAGACATATTGGGTTTCGTCTTGAAAGAAAAAAAAAATTGAAGTGTGAAAACAAATGCTTGGAATTGCAGAGATGAAAATAAAGATCTGATCCTTAATCAGTTGAAATGATCACTAATAAATGAAACCTAGAGATAAAATCCCACCTCTCAGCATGATCCCCAAACCAGCCTTTTTTTCGTAATTAAAGACTTTATTCTTGAATACATTAACTCTTCCTTTCTCTTTGAGCCTCCTTAATATTTCTTAGCATAGTTTAGCTGCAGTGCAAAAGATTAAGATTTGAAATTAAGTGAAGAAAGTCGTTAAAAGAAATAGAATGTACAAAAAGATTCATATCGCCTTCTGAATTATAGAAAACATGAACAAAAGGAATTATTTAAATGTCATCCCATTTAAATGGTGAATTCTCTGTGGCATGTTTTTCAGCTTGTTGGCAGTGAGTGTAGCCATCGACATGGCCCTTGTTTTGAATGTCCTTTCCCTCCCTTCTCCCACTCTCAGGCATCCTCATGCCTTCCATATGTCTGGATCAATCTGCTGATTTTGCTAATACTTCCCCATCCCCCTCAAGGCTCTAGTGAACCTGAGACTCTTTGATATGACCAGAATTAGAAACCTTATTGATGACATATTGTCTTCTTATATGGATATTTACCTGGTCTACTTCTTGCTTCTCATTTGATGATTGAAGGTAGATTAATTTCAAGAGCATGATAGCCAGGGATAATCAATTCTATATCTAAATAAAGGAAACTGCATAGGCTTTAAAAGACTGCAAGATAAGATATTTTTGGAAAATATGCTACAGTCAAGTTTATTGAGAGTGGGACCTGATAAACTACATCACAATCTTATATGCAATATGTGATTTTCAATTCAGAGTATTCAATGGTAAAAGAAAACTCAAAATGGAAAGCTTTACCATTTTTCCTTTGAAATCCTCATTCAGTTTAAGAAGATTGGAGAAAACACATTTTAGCAGGCTTGGCAGTCACTCAAATTTGTGTGCTCTAAGTTTAGAACCAAACTCAATCTGCCCCCTGTTCAAGTTCTGTTCTGTGCTGGCAAAATACCACAAGCTTGTTAAGAGGGAAAAGGAAGGCTTTGTAAAACTCAAAAAACTTACTGGACATTAAATAACACCTCAACAATTATATTTTTCTCAGCTTAAGTAAAATTGAATTGAACACATATGGGTGACATTTTCCTTCTAATACATGGGTAATAAAATAATAGAAAAACACTTAGCAACACCTGTTTGGGGTTTAGCAATACTTAATAATGCCTAAAATTTGCTTAAATTCACTTGATTTTTCTAAGACAGGGGTTTCCCACCTCTTATTTCTATTTCCTCATCACCATCTCCTTTTACATTTTGAGGAAACATTTGCCTAGGTATGATAATATTTTTGCAGTATTTGAAATCCAAATATTGCAATATTTTCTTAAGACACACAAGCTGAAATATGAAAAGATGTACCAAATCTATTTATATTTAATTATAGACCCTGAACAAAGTATACACACAAATATTTTGAACATATATATAACTCGACCTAAGTATTTCATTTAAATATACATATAAAGTTATTTTGCATACTGACTTTGAAATATTATAGGTGGATCTATGTAGCTATGGGTAAAATATACTGGAAAGACTTCTGAGTTAAGATTTAGGGACTGGAGTATAAACTCTGGCACAAAGGAGCAAGTTATTTAGCTTCTCTGAAATCTTTTCCTTAACTAAAGAAGGATGGACTTGGACTTGATAATATTAAAAATCATTTCTTACATTAATTTTATGTAAGTCGGGGATTCCAAAAAAAATTTGAAAATTATTTGTGATTTTACGATTAACAATGTGAATTTTTGCTGGATTTTGTTCTCCGTTTGTATACCTATTGTTATCTCCAGAGGGTGCAAGCCAAGTTGTATATTCCGTGTTCTGTCAAAATCCATCAGACTATTTACCGTGTACTTTTATCAATCTTAATGTGTAGCAGCCAAATTTAATTACAGCAATGAAAATGTATGTCAGGATACTTAGGAATTTTGGCAATGCCATCTCCATACCCTGCTTCATCCCCTGCATCCAGAGCTGTGACATTATACAGTGTAATAGTCATGTACTTAATCTTGAAGCTACACTCTTTGGCTTAAAATCCTGGCTCTGACACTTTATGGTTACTTGACTTTGGACAAGTTGTTTTATCTCTCTGTTCTTCAGTTCCATTACCTATGAAAAGAAGATAATGTATTTCATTGGATAATTTTCAGGAGTTTATGATTTGGTACTGAAAGTGCTTAGAATAGTGCCTAGTTAATTTTCAGTACATGCTAGTTAGTTCTTTGCTGCTTCTGTGCCTACCACACTGGGATGTCAGCCTTATGAGAGCAGGGACCCATCTGTCTTGTTCATCGTGGCTGTGACTGCTCCACCTTCTCTGCCTCTTCCTCTACCTCTTTTTTTTTTTAACTGAGGAAAAATTCATATAACATAAAATTAACCCTTTTAAAGTGTAAAATTCAATGGCATCGTTCACAATGTTGTACAACCATCACCTCTATCTAGTTGCTTAAGTGCCCTTTATTCTGTGAAGGAAGTTCCCTTCTACTTCTAGGTTTTTGAGTGTTTTTGACACAAACTAGTATTGGATTTTATCAAAAGCTTTTTCTGCATCAATTGAGATGATCACGTAGGTTTATTTGTATTTCTATTCCACTAATGTCATATCAGCATAATTGATTGATTGTTCATATGTTGAACCACCCTTGTGTTCCTGGGATAAATCACACTTGATCACAGAGTATAATTCTATTAATATCCTGCAAGATTTGGTTTGCTAATTTTTTGTTGAGGATTTTTGCATGTAATAATAAGGGATATTGATCTAGAATTGCCTTTTCTTGTGATGTCTTTACCTGGCTTTGGTATAAGGGCAATGCTGACTTCACAATATGAATTAGGATGTATCCCTTGTTTTATTTTTTTGGAAGAGTTTGAAAAGGATTTGGTGTTAATTCTTCTTTAAATGTTTGGTAGAATTCACCAATGAAGTCATCTGGTCTTGGTCTTTTTTTTCATGGGAGCTTTTTCTTTCTTTTTAATTACTTATTCAATACCTTTACTTGTTAGAGGTTGATTCAGATTTTATATTTCTTCTTGAGCCAGTGTATTAGTCTGTTTGTGTTGCTTATAACAAAATACCTGAAACTGGATGATTTATAAAGAAAAATGACATTTATTGCTTACAGTTTCTGAGGCTAGGGAGTCCAAAGTCCAGCTGGTTGTGGCAACAGCGACCCAGGGGTCTCACTTTGCAAGATGGTGGGGGTAGAGAGAGCAGAGAGAGAGAAAGACAGACTCTCCTCTTCTTTTAAAGCCCCCAGAACCACACCCCTCACCACCATTTTTATTCCATTCATTACTACATGTTCCTACAGCCCAGTCACCTCTTCAAGGCCCCACCTTACAATTACCATAATAGGAGTTTCCTCCCTGTTGCAGTCACAGTGGGGGCTAAGTTTCTAATACCTAAAACTTGGGGGACACAATTCAAGCTTCATGGAGTTTTGGGGGGACATAATTCAATCCACTACATTCCACCCCTGGCTCCCCAAAACTCATGTCCTTTTCACATGCAAATACATTTATTTCATCCCCAAAGTCTTAATTTGTCTCAACTCAAAAGTCCAAAGTTCAAAGTCCCATCTGTGAAATCAATACAAGTTATTTACTTCCAAGATACAATGGTGGGACAAACATAGGGTATGTATTCCCATTCCAAAAGGGAGAATTAGGCCAAAAGAAAAGTGTTAACAGGTCCCAAACAAGTCTGAAATCCAGCAGGGCACGCATTAAATCTCAAAGCTAGAGCATCAGATACTTTGACTCCATGTGCAGCCTCCATTGCATGCTGGTGTGGGGGTTGGGTCCCGAGTCCTTGGGCAGCTCCGTTCCTATGGTTTTCCTGGTTGCAGGCCATACCTCAACTCTCACAAGCCAGTGTTCCATTCTGGTAGCTCCACAGGTCTGGGGTCTCCATGGTGGTCCCGCTCTCATGGCTCCAATAGTCATGGGTTTGGTGGGGTTTCTCTGCTGCAACTCCGACCCCATGTTTTCACGCTGCATTGCTCTAGCAAAAGTTGTCTACAGTGACTCTGTCCCTGTGACAGATCTCTTCCTGGGCCCCCAGACTTTTCCATACATCCTCTGAAATTGGGGTGGAGGCTCCCAAGCCTCCACAGCTCTAGCATTCTGCAAGCCTGCAGACCTAACACCACGTGGATGCTGCCAAGGCTTCCAACTTGTATTTTTCAAAGCTGCACGTCCAGCCACACCTGGGGCCAATTTAGCCACAACTAGAGTAGCCAAAGCAGCCAGGGTTCTGGTGCTCAAAGCAGCTTCCTGAGGTGGCCCTGAGCAGTGAGCCCATGGAAGGTGCTTCAGGCCTGTTCCCCAAGACCGTTTTGTCTCCCTAGGTCTTTGGGCCTGAAATGGAAGGGTTGGCCCCAGAGGTTTCTGCAATGCCTTCAGGCCTCTTTCTCCTGGTCTTGATAATCCCTTTCCTTTGTACTAATCTTCTTAGCTAATGGTTGCTGGGCTGCACCATTACGTGCTCTCTGCTTCTCTACAACATGGCCAGGCTGCAAATTTTCCAAATCTTTACACTTTGCTTCCCTTTTAAATTCTGGCTTTATGTCATGCGTTGGCCACCATAACTGAGAGTAGGCTTTTAGAAGTAGCCATGCAGCTTCCTTAATGCTTTGATGCTTAGAAATTTCTTCTGCCAGATACTCTGGGTCACAACTGTTAAGTTCCAATTTCCATAATGTCCTAGGGCATGGATACAATTCAGCCAAGGTCCTTGTCAGTTAAGAGCAAGGGTGATCTTTGCCCTAGTTTCCAATAAACTCCTTATTTCTATCTGAGACCTCCTTAGAATGGTCTCTACAGTCCATATTTCTATGAGCATTCTGCTCGCCACCACATAACCAGTCTCTAAGACATTCTAAACTTTCCCTTATCTCTTTGTCTTCTTCTGAGTCCTCCAAATTCCTCCAACCTTTGCCTAACACCCAGTTCCAAAACTGCTTCCACACTTTCAAGTACTTGTTATAAGCAACACCCCACTTCTCTGGTACCAATTTTCTGTATTAGTCTGTTTCTGTTGCTTATAACAAAATACCTGAAACTGGGTGACTTATAAAAAAAATGAAATTTATTGCTTACACTTTCTGAGGCTGGGGAGTCTGAAGTCCATCTGGTGGTGGCAACAGAGACCTAGGGGTCTCACTTTGCAAGATGGTGGGAGCAGAGAGAGCAGAGAGAGAGAGAAAGACAGACTTTCCTCTTCTTTTAAAGCCCTCAGAACCACGCCCCCAACCACCATTTTTAATCCATTCATTACTGCATGGTCCTACAACCCAGTCACCTCTTCAAGGCCCCACCTTACAATTACCATAATAGGATTTCCCTCCTTGTTAACAGTCGCAGTGGGGGCTAAGTTTCTAGCACATAAAACCTGGGGGATACAATTCAAGCTTCATGGAGTTTTGGGTGGACATAATTCAATCCACTACAGCCAGTTTGACAGTTTGCTTCTGGGAATTTGTCCATTTCATCTAGGTTATCTAATTCGTTAGTGTAAAAATTGTTCAAAGTATTCTCTTTGAATTCTTTTTATTTCTATAAAGTTAGTAGTAATGTCCACACATTTACTTTTTGTCTTAGTAATTTGAGTCTTCCCTTGTTTTTTTTCTTTCTCATTCAAGCTAAAGGTTTTCCAATTTTGTTAATCTTTTCAAAGAACTCACTTTTGTTTTTGTTGATTCTATTGTTTTTCTATTCTCTATTTTACTTAAGTCTAATTTTTATTATGTCTTTTTTTCTTCTGGCTTTGGGTTTAGCTCACTCTTATTTTCCTAATTTTTTAAATGTGTAAAGTTATGTTACAGATTTGGGATCTTTTTTTCTCTTTTAGTGTAGGCATTTATAGCTACAAATTTTCTCTGAGTACCGCTTTTACTGAATTCCATACATTTTGGTATGTTGATTTTTCCTTTTCATTCATCTCAAAGTATTTTCTAGTTTCATTTGCAATTTCTTCTTTGACCCATCAGTTGTTTGAGAGTGTATTGTTTAACTTTCTCATGTGTGAACTTTCCAGGTTTTTTTTCTGTTATTACTTTCAACATTCATTCCATAGTTGTCAGAGAGATGCTTTGTATAATTTGAGTCTATTAAAATTTATTGAGACTTGTTTTGTGGCCCAACATATGACCTATGCTGGAGAATATTCCATGAGCACTTAAGAAAATGTATATTTTGGGCCGAGCCCGTGGCGCACTCAGGAGAGTGCGGCGCTAGGAGTGCGGCAGCGCTCCCACTGTGGGTTGGGATCCTATATAGGGACGGCCGGCGCTCACCAGCTGAGCGCAGTGTGGCCAGTCTCAAAAAAAAGGACCAAAAGAAAAAAAAGAAAATGTTTATTTTGCTGCTATAAGATGGAGTCCTTTATGCATGTCTTTTAGGTCTAGTTTTCTTATAGTGTTGTTACAGTCCTCTGTATCCTTGTGGATCTTCTGTTTAGTTCTATCCATATTGCAAATAGGGTATTGAAGTCTCCAAATCATTATTGTACAATCATCTATTTCTCTCTTCAAGTCTGTCACTTTTTATTTTACATATTTTGGGGATTTGTTACGTATGAATATGTTTATAATTGTTATATATTTTTTGTGGATTGACCCATTAATTTTTAATGTATTTTTTTTATTGAAACATATTGGTTGTATATATTTGTGGGATACAGAGTTATATTTCAGTACATGTGTACAATGTGTGATGATCAAATCGAGGTAATTAGCATATTCATTATTATAAAACTTAACCATTTCTTTGTGATCAGAGCATTCAATCTCCTCTCTTTTAGCCATTTGATACCAGGCAGTAAATTATTGTTAATTATAGATGCCTAGCTTGACTTTAGAATTTATTTTTCCTATCTGTTTTGTATCCATAAAATGTCATTTTTTGTCTCTTGCAAAAATTTTTGTGTTAAAGTCTATTTTGTCTGATATTAGTATAGTAAACTCAGCTATCTTTTGGTCACTATTTGCTTAGAATATTTTTTCCATCTTTTCACTTTCAACCTATTTGTGTCTTTGAATCTAAAGGGAGTGTCTTATAAACAGTATATAGTTGGATCACATTTCTTATCCATTTTTCTGCTCTCTGCATTTTAATTGGGGAATTTAATCCATTTATAGTTAAGAAATCTCTGTATTTTTTTTTTTTTTTTTTTTTTTTTTTTTTTTTTTCCC
>NW_007727636.1:297845-300110 GCF_000696425.1 Galeopterus variegatus
TTTTTTTTTTTTTTTTTTTTTTTTTTTTTTTTTTTTTTTTTGCCTCTGGCTGGTACTGGAATCCAAACTCTTGACCTTGGTGTTATCAGTATTGTGCTCTAACCAAGTCAGATAATCAGCCAGCCCCCTTAATCCATTTATATTTAAAGTAATTACTTATAAGTAAAAACTTACTTCTGCCATTTTGATATTTATTTTCTATAAATCCTAAAACTTTTGTTCTTCAATTCTTCCATTAATGCCTCTTTTGTGACTAATGTTTTTGAGTGCACCTTTCTCATTTATCTATTTTTTATATATGTTTTAGTTATTTCTTAATAGTTACACTGAGGATTATAATTAACATCTTAGCTTTATGATAGTTAAGTGATAATTAGTACCAATTTAGTTTAAATAGCATACAAAAAGTCTGCTCTTTTACAACTCTATGCCCTTTATTTTGTTATTGTCATACATTGCATGTTTATACATTGTGTGCCAATTAACACAGATTTATAATTACTGTTTTATACATTTGTATTTTAAATCATATAGAAAAAAAGAAATTACAAACCAAAAATGCAATACTACTGACTTCTATATTTACCTATATAGCTAGCTTTATGTTATTCTTTATTTCTTCATATGACTTTGAGTTATTGTCTAGTGTCTTTTCATTCCAGCCTGGAGGACTCCCTTTAGCATTTCTCATAGGGCAGATCTACTAGTGATGAACTCCTTCAGTTTTGCTCATCTGGGAATGTATTAACATTGTCTTCATTTTTGAAGGATAATTTTGCTGGAAACAGTTCTTGGTTGAAAATTTTCTGCTTTTGGCACTTTAGATATGTTCTCCAATATTTTCTGGCCTTCACGGTTTCTGAAGCAAAATCAGGTATTAATCCTATTGGAGGTCAATTGTATGCGATAGTTACTTCTTTCTTGAAGTTTTTGAGATTCTGTCATTGTTTTGACAATTTGACTATAATATGTCTTGGTGTGGAGGTGTGGATCTCTTACAGTTTATTCTGTTTGTTGTGCTTCCTGGGTGTGTAGATTCATGTCTTTAATCAAATTTGGCAAGTTTTTGTCCATTATTTTTTCTTTCTTTTTTTTAACATTTCCTTGTACATATTTGTGGAGTACAGTGTGTTGTTTCAGTACATGCATATACTTCACAAAGATTCACTTAGGATAGATACTGTAGTGTTGTACCCATTTAGTCTACAACTTCTCCTTCTGCATCACCAACTCCCTCCCCTCTTGGTCTCTGGTAACCATTATTCTACTCTTTATTTCTATGAGAACCACTTTCTTTTCTATTTTTTTTTTTTTAAGATTCCACATATGAATGAGATCATGCAGTATTTGTCTATCAGTGCCTGACTTACTTCACTTAACATGATGGTTTCCAGTTTCGTCCATGTAGCTGCAAATAATAGGATATCATTTTTTTCATAGCTGAATAGTATTCTACTGTGTATGTATACCACCGATTTTTTTTATCCATCCATTCATTCATTTAAGCAGTTAGGTTGATTCCATCTCTTGGTCATTGTGAACATGGGAGTGTAGGTGTCTTTCTGATATATTGATTTCATTTGCTTTGGGTATATACCCAGTAGTGGTTTAGCTGGGTCATAAGGTAGATACATTTTTAGTTCTCTAAGGAACCTCCATACTGTTTTCCACAATGGATGTACCAGTTTACATTCCCACTAACAATGTAGGAGGGTTCCCTTTCTCTGCTTCCTTGTTAGCATTTGTTATTTTCTGTATTTTTAATAATAGCCATACTAACTGGAGTAAGGTGATATCTCATTGTGGTTTTAACTTGTATTTCCCTGATGATTGCTGATTTTGAACATTTTTTCATGTGCCTGTTGGCCATTTGTATGTCTTCTTTTGAGAAATGTCTATTCTGGTCCTTTGCCCATTTTTTAATTGAGTTATTTGTGTGGTTTTTGCTGTTGAGTTCCTTCTATATTCTGGATATTAACCCCTTGTCTGATGTGTGGTTTGCAAAAATTTTCTGCCACTTTGTAGGTTGTTTCTTCACTTTGGTAAGTAGTGTTCTTTGCTCTGCAGAAGATTTTCAGTTCATTTACTCCCATTTGTATACTTTTGCATCAGTTACCTATGCCTTTGAAGTCTCACTCAGAAAAGCACTGCCCACTCCCATTTTGTGTAGTGTATCCCCTATGTTTTCTTCTCATAGTTTCATAGTTTGGGGTCTTAAATTTAAGTCTTTAATCCATTTTGAGTTGACTTTTCTATATGGTCAGA
>NW_007727636.1:301110-303531 GCF_000696425.1 Galeopterus variegatus
TCCATGTAGCTGCAAATAATAGGATATCATTTTTTTCATAGCTGAATAGTATTCTACTGTGTATGTATACCACCGATTTTTTTTATCCATCCATTCATTCATTTAAGCAGTTAGGTTGATTCCATCTCTTGGTCATTGTGAACATGGGAGTGTAGGTGTCTTTCTGATATATTGATTTCATTTGCTTTGGGTATATACCCAGTAGTGGTTTAGCTGGGTCATAAGGTAGATACATTTTTAGTTCTCTAAGGAACCTCCATACTGTTTTACACAATGGATGTACCAGTTTACATTCCCACTAACAATGTAGGAGGGTTCCCTTTTCTCTGCTTCCTTGTTAGCATTTGTTATTTTCTGTATTTTTAATAATAGCCATACTAACTGGAGTAAGGCGATATCTCATTGTGGTTTTAACTTGTATTTCCCTGATGATTGCTGATTTTGAACATTTTTTCATGTGCCTGTTGGCCATTTGTATGTCTTCTTTTGAGAAATGTCTATTCTGGTCCTTTGCCCATTTTTTAATTGAGTTATTTGTGTGGTTTTTGCTGTTGAGTTCCTTCTATATTCTGGATATTAACCCCTTGTCTGATGTGTGGTTTGCAAAAATTTTCTGCCACTTTGTAGGTTGTTTCTTCACTTTGGTAAGTAGTGTTCTTTGCTCTGCAGAAGATTTTCAGTTCATTTACTCCCATTTGTATACTTTTGCATCAGTTACCTATGCCTTTGAAGTCTCACTCAGAAAAGCACTGCCCACTCCCATTTTGTGTAGTGTATCCCCTATGTTTTCTTCTCATAGTTTCATAGTTTGGGGTCTTAAATTTAAGTCTTTAATCCATTTTGAGTTGACTTTTCTATATGGTCAGATATAAGTGTCTAGTTGCAGTGTTCTGCATCTGGTTATCCAGTTTTCCCAGCACCATTTATTGAAAAGGCTGTCCTTTCCCCACTGTATATTCTTGGCACCTTTGTCAAAATTCAGTCAACTGTAAGTGTGTGTGGGCTTATTTCTGAGCTCTCTAATCTGTTCCATTTGTCTATATTTATGTAAGTACTATGCTGTTTTGGTTACTGTAGCTTTATAGTATAATTTGAAGTCAAGAAGTGTTATGCCTCAAGCTTTGCTGCTTTTGCTCAAGATTGCTTTAGCTATGCAAGGCCTTAGGTATTTACTCCTAGGTATTTCTTTCTTTCTTTTCTTTTCGTTTTTTTTTTTTTTTGGTAGCTATTGTGAATGGTATTACTTTCTTGATTTCTTCTTCAGCTATTTCATTATTTGTGTATAGGAAGACTATTGATTTCTGTGTGTTGGTTTTGTATTTTGACACTATACTGAATTCATTTATTTGTTGGAGTAATTTTGTGATGGAGTCTTCAGAGTTTGCTATGTATATGATCATGTTGTCTGCAAATAGGGATAGTTTGACTTCCTCCTTTCCAATTTGGATGCCCTTTATTGCTTTCCCTTGCCTGATTTCACTGGCTAGAGACTCTAGTACTATGTTGAATAAGGGGAAAGTGGACATCCTTGTCTTGGTTCAGATCTTAGAGGAAAAGTCTCCAATTTTTATCCATTTAGTATATTAGCTGTGGGTTTGTCATACATGCACCTTACTGTGTTGAGGTACATTCCTTCTATACCTTTTCTGTTGAGTGCTTTTATCATAAAGGGGTGTTGGATTTTGTCAAATGCTTTTCTGCACCTATTGAAATGATCATATGCTTTTTCCCCTTCATTCTGTTGATGTGATGTATCACATTTATTGATTTGTGTATGTTGAACTGTCCTTGCATCCTAGAGATGAATCCCACTTGATCATGGTGAATGATCCTTTTAGTGTGTTGTTGGATTCTGTTTGCTAGGATTTTTTTGAGGACCTTCACATCATTGTTTATTAAAGATATTGGTCTGTAGTATTTTTATTTGTTGTATCCTTTTTTGGTTTTCTTATAATGTTAATGTTGGTCTCATAGAATGAGTTTGGACATATTCCCTGCTCTTCAATTTTTTGGAAGACTTTGAGAGGAATTGGTATTAGTTTTTCTTTACATGTTTGGTAGAATTCAGCAGTAAAGTCATCTGGTCCTGAGGTTTTCCTTGTTGGGAGACTTTTTATTATTGCTTCAATCTCATTACTTGTTATTGATCTGTTTAGGTTTTCTAGCTCTTTGTGATTCAATTTGGTAAGTAGTATGGGAGAATTTATTCATTTCTTCTAGGTTTTCCAGTTTGCATGTAGTTGTTCATAGTAGTGTCTTATGATCCTTGATATTTCTGTGATATCAGTTGTAATGTCTCCTTTATATTTCTTATTTTATTTATTTGAGTCTTATTTTTCTTCATTAGTCTAGCTAAAGGTTTGTCAATTTCATCTTTTTGAAAAACCATCTCACTGTTTCATCAATCTTTTGTATTTTTTT
>NW_007727636.1:304395-313643 GCF_000696425.1 Galeopterus variegatus
TTCCTTATCTTTTTTTACTTTCCTTGGTTTGAAATCTATTTTAGCTGATAGAAGTATAACCACTCCTGCTCTTTTTGGTTTCCATTTGCATGAAATATCTTTTTCTATCCCTTCACTTTCAGATGGTGTGTGTCTTAATTGGTGAAGTGAGTTTCTTATAGACAGCATTTTGTTGGTTCTTGTCTTATAATCCATTTGGCCACTATGTGTCTTTTAATTTGGGTGTTTAAACCATTTACACTGAGAGTTATTATTGCTATATGGGGACTTGTTACTGCCATTTTGCTCCTTTTTTTCTAGTTGTTGCATTGATCCTTTTTTTCCAATCTTACTGTCTTCCTTTGTAATTGAGTGCTTTTCTCTAGCAGTGTATTTTGATTTATCACTATTTATTTTTAGCATGTCTCATAAATTTTTGGGTTATGGTTACCATGAGGCTTACAAAAAACATGTTATAGTTACGAAAGATTACTTTAGGCTAATAACAACTTACCTTTGATAGCTAAGAAAAAGAAAAATCCACAGCCAACTCTACCCCCACTCTTTGACAATTTGTTGTTTCACATAATATATTTTAATATTACCTATCTCTTGTATGGTTGTTGTATGTGTTCATGTCTTACTAGGTTTGTCATTTAGTCTTCATACTAAGGATGTAAGCAGTTTATTCACCACACTTGTGTCATTGGAGTATTCTGAGGTTATCTGTGAACTTACTTTACTAATGAGTTAACTACTTTCAAAATTTTTTTGCTGCTCCTTAGCATCATTCTTTCAGATTGAAAAACTACCTTTAATATTTATTGTACTGCAGGTCTAGTATTGAAGAATTCTCCTAGCTTTTCTTTGCTTGGGAAAGACTTCATTTCTCCCTCTTATTTGAAGATTAATTTTGCTGGATATAGAATTCTTTGACATCAGTCTTTTTCCTTCAGCACTCTGAATATATCATCCTATTCTCTTCTGGCTTGTATGTTTCTACTGTGAAATCCATTGAGAAACGTACTGGGGCTCTGTTGAATGCTAAATGTTTCGTCTCTCTTGCTGCTTTCAGTATTCTTTCTTTATGTTTGCTTTTTGATAATTTAATTATAATGTGCCCTGGGGTGTTCCTCCTCACATTGAATTTGATAGGTGACCTCTGAGCTTCCTGTACCTGATGCTGTCATCTTTCTCCATACTTAGGAAATTTTAAGCCATTATTTTCTTGAATACGGTTTCCACATCTATTCAGTCTGAGGAGCAGGAAGAGAAAAGGATGAAAAGAAATGAATAGAACTTAAGAGATTTAGGTTGGTTCCAACTCTTAGCTATTATAAATAGAGCTGTGATAAACATGGGAGTGCAGGTATCCCTTTGTTGTAGTGATTTCCATTCATAACCACAAGGTCTTAACTTGTCCCAGCACTAACTCAAAAAGTCCAAAGTCTCGTCTGTGAAATTAAAACAAGTTATCTACTTCCAAGACATATATAATGGGGAGACAGGTGTAAAGAGAGATTCTCCTTACAAAATGGAGAAATGAGCCAAAAGGAAGGGGTAACATGTCCTAAGCATGCCTGAGCAGACGTTAAATCTTGCAGCTAGAGAATAATCTACCTTGACTCTATGTCCAGTATCTTCTACACACTGGTGTGGGGGTTGGCCCCCAAGCCCTCAGGAAGCTCCACTTGTATGGCTTTCCTGGGCTCAGCCCATGCTTCAGCTCTCCCAGGCTGGTGTTGCATGCTGGTCGCTCTAATACTCTGGTGTCTCAGTGGTGGTCCCACTCCCATGGCTCTATTAGGCATGGCCCTGGTGGGGTTTTTATGCTGCAACTTCAACCCGACATTTCCATTCAGCACTGCTCTAGTGAAGGCTCTCTGTGGTGACTCCACCTGTGACAAATCTCTTCCTGAGCCCAGAACGTTTTACAAACATCCTTTGAAATCAGAGTGAAGGCTATAATGCCTCTACTATTGTGGAATTCCATGAGCCTGCAGAATTAATACCACATGGATGCTTCCAAGACTTCCAGCATGTATTTTCTGAAGCTGTGGGTCCAGCAGCACATGGGACCAATTTATCCATGGCTGGAGAAGCTAGGGTGCAGGCAGCAGTATCTCAAGGCATTCCTGAGCAGTGAGCCTGTGGAGGGCACTCCAAGCTTGTTCCCTGAAGCTATTCTGTCTCACTAGGCCTCTGGGTCTGTCATGGGAGGGGCTGTCTCCATGATCTCTGAAATGCCTTCAAGGTCTTTCTTTCATTCTCTTGATGGTTCCTTCCTTCTGTACTAATCTCCTTAGCAAACAGTCACTAGGCTACATTCTTGATTTTCTCTCCTAAACTCACCTTTCATTATGTGGCCAGGCTGAGAGTTCCTATTTTTTATTCTCTACTTTCCTTTTAATTATAAATTTTACCTTTATGTCATACCTTTGTGCCATAACTCAGTGTAGGCTGTTACGAGTAGCCACTTAGCTGCCTGAATACTTTGCTGCCTAGAAATTTCTTCCACCAAATACCCTCATTTATCACTTTTAAGTTCCATATTTCATAAAACCCTTGGATGTGAACAGAATACAGCCAAGTTTTTTGCAACTGTATAACAAGGGTTACTTTTCTTCCAGTTTTCAATAAGCTTTTCCTCATTTTCACCTGAGTTCTCCTCAGAATGCCCTTTATCAGTTTCTACTAATTTTGTTTTCCCTGCAAATGTGCCATACTTTTTGTTTCTTTGTATGCCTGTTAAATTTTTGTTAAAAACCAGACATTTTACATATTATAATTTGGCAACTCTGTAAATCAGCTTCTTCACCCTCCCTAAGGTTTGGTTACTGCTTGTTGTGAGCTGTTGCTTTTTGCTTTAGTGATGTTTCTAAACTACGTTTGTAAAGGATGTATTTGTGGGAGGTGGGGGGTGTGGGGGTGTCCATTGAAGTCTGTATTCTGTTAGCTTAGTGGTTAGCTAGCATTTTAATAGTTTTTATAAACACCTGGAGCCAAAAGAAAGCAAATAAATAAATAAAAAGAAAGAACAAGAAAGAAATACTGACCCAGCCTTCTCAAATTGACACTGTATTGGGACACTTTTTAACACTTACCCAGGCTGTTTACAACTTTGTCTGAGCTTTTGATTCCTGCTTGTTTGGAGCATGAAGGTCAGCCAGAGCTGAGAGCTTAGGGTATTCTCAGACTTTTTCTGAATGTATATCCAGTCCTGATCATGTGCATGGTCTTCTTGATTTCCTGCTATACATGGAAACTTTTAAAAGCTCTTGTTCCCCTACAGACCTTCTTTTCAAACCTCTTTCTTCCCATGCTTTTCAGTCTGAGTGTTGATTGTTCCAAACATTATTCCTTGCCCCAGGCTGCTATGCCCAATGCTTGTGTCTTTTGTTTGTTTGTTTTATTATTTTTTTTAATTTGGTATAATTTCAATTTTTAAAAAGTTTTCCAGACTTCATTTGTGGCCTAACATTTGGTCTGTCCTGGAGAATGTTCATGTACTGATGAGAAGTACGTATATTCTGTAAAGGTTGAATGAAATGTTCTATAAATGTTAATTAGGTCTATTCGGTCTATAGTGATGTTTAAATCCAATTTTCTCTGTTGATTTTTTGTCTAGATGATCTGTTCAATTCTGAGAATGGGGTGTGAACTCCCAACTATTATTGTATTGGGATTTATCTCCCCTTTAGCTCTAGTGATATTTGCTTTACATATGAGGGTGCCCTGGTGTTGTACATATATATAAATATGCTATATCCTTTTGCTGAATTGATTTCTTTAACATTATATAATAACCTTCTTTATCTCTTTTTATAGTTTTTGATTTAAAGTCTATTTTATCCTATATAAGTATAGCTGCTCCTTGTTTTGG
Source organism: Galeopterus variegatus (assembly GCF_000696425.1). Taxonomy (NCBI): domain Eukaryota; kingdom Metazoa; phylum Chordata; class Mammalia; order Dermoptera; family Cynocephalidae; genus Galeopterus; species Galeopterus variegatus. The sequence goes on from NW_007727636.1 coordinate 308,258, forward strand.
TTTTGATTTGCATGGAATTTTTTGTACATCCCTTTATTTTTAGTATATGTATGTTTTTTACAGGTGAAGTGAGTTTCTTGTAGGCAACATGGAGTTGGCTTTTGTTTTTAATCAATTCAGCCAATCTATGTCTTTTATTTTTTTTTTTTTCTTTTTGTCTTTTCTCGTGTCCGGCAATGGATCGCAACCCTCAGTGTCACGCCCATACCGGACCGGGACCGGCAACGGGATCGCAACCCTCGGTGTTGCGCCCGCACCTCGCTCAGCCAGTGAGCTGGAACCGGTCTGTATGTGGGATCCGAATCCTCGGCGGGAGCGCCACCACACTCCCAAGCAGCGCACTGTAGCAGTGCGCCACCGGGCTGGCCCAATCTATGTCTTTTAAATGGGGAATTTAATGTGTTTACATTCAAGTTTGTTTTTGAAATATGTTGTCTTACTCTTGACACTTTGTTACATATTTTATGGGTTTTTTTTTTTCTTTTTTATTGCTTGTCTTTACAGTTTGGTGGTTTTCTGTAGTAAAAATAAATAATTTATTTTCTCTTTCTTATTTGTATATCTGCTCTACTAGTGAGTTTTATTTTTTCATGTGTTTTTGTGATAGTAGTTATATGCTGTCAGTAAAAGCTTCCTAGGAGGCTGCTCTCACCCTAGTAATGCTACAAGTCAGGTGAAATGAAGGCAAGCCCTGTGCCAGTCCTTCAGGGAACCACAAGGCAAGTCAGAATGGACAATCATAATTCCTTGAGAGTAATGCCTGTATTGTCCCTCTGAAACTAGCAACCTGAACCAGCATTGTGGGCTTCTATCCTTACTGTCATTACTGATCTGGTGATTGAGAAACTGTAGGCAGTTTAAAATGTCATAATACTCTCTTACTGCAAGGCAGCAGTTTCTTTTATTATTAAGCATTCCCCTGGTTGTTGTAAGTTTTTGACTAGATTCGAGAATTCTGTAAAAGTTGATTCTGACAGTTTTTGCCAGCTCATTAGCTGCCTTTGTGGAGGGATGAAGCCCTGGAGTTCCCAACTCTGCTATTTTTAGTCTATCTTTATGTCTTTCTTAGTGATCCTTATAGTCATCATATACAAATATGAAGATCCTAGCCTGTGCGTCCTCATTCTGTCTGAATTCCTGCCAACAGCTCCTTTCGGGCCACTCTGTGGATTAGGGCACACCCCCAGGAGGGTGAAACTGGGAGGATCAGCCTGCACAGGCCCCGGAGGTAGGTTCAGGACCATTAGATAGGCAATTCCATGGGCTCGGTTTCCAGAGCATGGTCTACAGAGGATGGTACTGGCTCCAGGTGGGAATGCCCCTCTGGCACTGTGGACTTCTTGATGGGGAGGTGGGGATAGGACACTCATAGGTATAGTAAGGTCTGGGTCTTTTTTAAGTCTGAGGCTGGACTAGTATGTCCAAACTTGTGCATGTAAAACCTATCATAGTGTGGGAGGGAGCCATGGTGAGAGGAGAAGGGGGTTGACCCACTACTCCTGTGTTGCCGAGTTCCCTCAAGAGCCTTGATAAGTCTGAAAAGTCTCAGTCTAAACATGGCCTTCTAGGGTCTTATGAAGGTATAGTTCTCAATGTAGGAGAATAACACATGCTTTATTTAACAGTCTTTAAACTTGATTTATTACTTTCAAATATTTAGACACTTGGGGAGCCTGTGTTTGTGCTCCTGCTCCAAGCACTGCCGATGTTAGAGGTGGGCTGTAAAGTGACATCTGAATGGCTCGTCTGAAGTTTGGTCCTGTTGATCCCTTTCTTGTGGTTCTCCTCCACTGGACAGCAGGGACACCACGTTTTCTTGAGTTTCCTCCTATCTCACCGGAAACTTTTCTGATTTTCCTTTGTTTATTCTTCCTCATCTTCCTCAGTAAGTAACATTGGAGGGCTCCAGGGCTCAATGCTTGATCTTCATTTCTTTTCTATCTACACTTATATTATCAGATCTCCAGAACTTGAACTTCTCATGTGAATTCAAACACTGTATTTCCACTGCCTGCTCAAGACTTTTACTTCGATGTCTCATTGATGTCTTGACCTTCTCTAGTTTCATCTCACCTAGTTTTCCTCACCTGTTTCATCTCAGTTAAGGGTAGTCTATCCCTCCAGTTACTTAGGATTAATATATTACCCTTGACCCCTCTCCTTCTCTTGTATACCATATCCAACATTCAAGAAGTTATCTTGGCCCTTCCTTGAAGACATCGTGTCCTGGATCTGACCACTTTTCTTGCCTCTCCACTGCCTTTACCCTGGTTGAGGCCACCATCACAATTTACCTGATTGCTGCTGGAGCCTCCTGACTGGATTTCTAGGTTTCATCCTTTCCTGCAACAGCTAGTAAAACTAAAGTCAGATTACACCTCTCTTCTTCTCAAAAGCCCCCAATGACTCCATTATTTCTTTAGCGTGAAAACTAAAGCCCTTCCCAACGTCACTTGCTGAGCATGTAACCCAATTCTGACCAGTGACAACATAGTATATGACAGTGATGCAAACTTTTGGAAAGATAAATTCTCTTTTTAGTGCTGGACTTTAGGCTGGGAGAGTGAAGGCGTGGGCTTGGAAGCTGTTCACCAGGTGGAGTGGGTTGGCTTGAGAAGGACCCAGAGGAAATACGCCGAAAAATGGAGAGGCATCTTCTGGACTCTGCAGCCACAACGTGGGCCAATAAATAACCTGTTTGGCTTAAAGCAGGTGGAGTTGAATTTTCTTTCTCCTGTACCAAGAGTCTTAAGTAAAGCAGGGTGAAGGAAGAGGCAGAACTTGGCATTCAGTAAACATTTCCTTTTGGTCAGGCATCTTCTGGTCGTGCTGGGTGAGTTACACTAATCACTAGGGTACTTCAAAAAGTTCATGGAAAGATTGTATGATCTTTTAATTTGATTTTTCCATGAGCTGTTGGAAGTGCCCTTATATCTTATTATATTCAACCCTTTCTTCTCTTATTTGTTTACAGTTTTGTCCATTTCCCTTATCTTTAATTATCTTTCAATTCTTCTCTAGCAAGTACTTTTAAACACCTGATCAAAACTCGTATTTCCATCAAAATACATTCACTTTGCTTCCCGTTAGTATTTATGTGAATAGTTTCTCCATGTTAATTTCTAGTAGCTCATGATTTTTTGCGTCTGTGAGAGTGTGTTTCTATTTAGACTAGGAACTTTCAGGCAGCAAAGGCAACACCTTCTATTTCTTCTGTATCTCCTCTCAGAATGGTGTGTGGAACCATTATTTGTCGTGCCCAATGAAATTTCTATAAATATTATTTATAGTGTTTAAAAATAGTGTTTGCCACAGGGTACTATATTATTTATGGCAGCTTTAAAATAATTTATTTACAAAAAGCTACCTAAGAAATATTATGCTTATTTTATACTTATAGAAATTTATACAAAAACATGTAAAGTGTTTAGAACAGTACTATGTACATCATCAAATGCTCAATAAATGGTATTATTATTATTATTATTACTATTATCTAAGAACTCTCCCATATTAGCACATTTTATTTGTATTTTAGCATGTAATTCTATTTAATGACATTGTCATTTATGTCTACATCTGTGATATTATGAAATATAGACTTGCTCTTCATCCTTGTATACAACTCCTAAAATCTTTAGAATCTCTAAAGAGTGTTTTTTTGTATGCTAATGAGTTGACTAATGGCTGGCATCCCCTAGGTAGCTTCAGGATGGGGTCTGGACACAGGAAAGACCAAGGTAGGACTTTCAGTTCCACCCTCCAACCTCTGGGGTGGAAAGAGGAACTGAAGGTTACGCTGATCACCAATGGCCAGTGATTCAATCAATCATGCCCATGTAATGAGGCCTCCATAAAAACCCGAGAGGCCTGAGTTTGAGGAGCTTCCAGATAGCAAATGTGTGGTGGAGGTTTTTTGCCTCAACTTGCCAGGAGGGTGGCACACCCAGCTCCATAGGGACAGAAGCTCCTGTGCTCAGGACCCTTCCAGATCTTGCCCATGTATCTTTTCATCTGGCTGTTTGTTTTTGCATCCTTCAACATATCCTTTAACATATCCTTTGTAATATGGTAATATGTAAAATGGGTAAATGGAGGTAAGTGTGTCCCTGAGTTCTGTGAGTTACTAAGCAAATTAATCAAACCGAAGGAGGGGCTTGTGGGGACCCCAATTTATAGCCAGTTGGTCAGAAGCACAGGCAAAACAACCTGGAGCTTGCGATTGGTATCAGAAGTTGGTGAGGCGTGGGCAGATAGTGTCAAATTGAATTGGAGGGCACCTAGCTGTTGTCTGCTGCAGAACGGGTTACTTGCTTGCTGGTGGGTAGAAATCCCCACACATCTGGCCACAAAAGTCTTCAATGTTGATTGTTGCTGAGTAAGAGTATAGGAAAAAAAACCACCACAGTTTGTGTTGTTTTTTTCGCACTTAATGTCTTACTCCCTTCAATATATGATAGATCCTCTGGTGCTGGTCACTTGTGCTATGCATGTTGTGGGAGCTCACAGTGTAGAAAAGTAGAGAAAGTTTAGAATCAGACTGGACTGGTGGTTCCTGAATCCATTGTCATAGTTGTAAGATCACAGCTTGGTTATTTCATCCCATGCTGAGCTTCTGTTTAAACTTCTGCAAAATGAATAACATTCACCTAATTCTCAGAATACTTGTGAGCAGGAAATGAGGTATTTTTAAGTTAACATAGTGTCTGTTATACCGCTTGTAACTCAGCAGTTAATATTTCTTCTCCCACAGTTCTCTGTGATGTCTTTCCCGGTCCAGTGCTTTTCCCAGTCTCAACACAGCAGACTGAAAATACTAAGTTTATTTAGTCATCCCACGGGGGTGTGGGGACCATGTCCTCTTCACACATGGATTGCCAGTGCCTGCCACGATGCCTGGCAGACAGTGTCACTCCCTGGATTCTTGCTTTTGCAAACCTCTTACATACCTTATGTCCATCATCACCTGGAAAATGACCTTAGACTTGTCTGAAGGGTTCATTCAACTGCCACTGTTACTTTCACTTAAAGTCATAAACAGAGGAGATGTGCGCATACATTCTGAGAGGAATGAGTATTGTGGATCTTTAAAACTCTGAACACTCTCTGGGTTTCATGACCATGTTTATGCTTGTTTTTTTTTTTCTTTTAAAGCATTCCCTTAAAGATGTTGATTTGTCTTTGTGCTCACTCTGTTGCTTGGGCTTTGAAGAAATCTGACATTACACAATGTGCAGTGAATCCAATGCCTGGAGAAGGCAGGGAGCTCATGGCCTTGTCTAAGCCAAGGGCATCCAGGCCCACTGTCACCATTGTCCTTCCCTGTGACTAGTTCCTCAAGAGTCAGTCTTAGCAGATACAGGAAACTGGGCCAAAGTATATGGGT
>NW_007727636.1:313902-315709 GCF_000696425.1 Galeopterus variegatus
TTTTCTTTTTTTTTTTTTTTTTTTTTAAAGCATTCCCTTAAAGATGTTGATTTGTCTTTGTGTTCACTCTGTTGCTTGGGCTTTGAAGAAATCTGACATTACACAATGTGCAGTGAATCCAGTGCCTGGAGAAGGCAGGGAGCTCATGGCCTTGTCTAAGCCAAGTGCATCCAGGCCCACTGTCACCATCGTCCTTCCCTATGACTAGTTCCTCAAGAGTCAGTCTTAGCAGATACAGGAAACTGGGCCAAAGTATATGGGTGTACAGAGAGGTGGGGCAGGTGCTCTGTTTGGCATTGGGACCTGCCAAATCGACTACACTTGGCATTTCTGGCACTTTCATCCACCTGGTTTCCAACTCCAGGCACTCTGCAGGTTTGAGTTTTCATCAAAGCCACATGTACATTCTTTTCTGAATTTCTATTGTAGCTGCTTGTATATATATTTTTAGATCCCTATGAAATTAATTCCAGTGCTTAACATATATTTAAACCAATGATTGAATTACTTTTTTCAGACTCTGTGACTGTATAATATGAAAATCATTTGTTTTTTTTAATCTGACTTTTAGATTGTAGGTTTCTAATTGATTATTCTTTGTTGTGAATCACCCAAAGGTCATGCCATTTGTCCTGGAAATAAATCAAAGCTAGATCAGTAGAGTTCTAATTTGAAGTTAAAAGAAGTTGGCCCCAAATTTTCACTCATGTTATGATAAATATTTGAAGAGCACAGTTGACTTTTAAAAGTCTTTTTCCGTCTCCTACTTGGGGTGGTATATATAGCATTAGTTCCACCTGACAGGACAATTCAGGCATGTGTTTGCTTCCAGAATCACACAGAAGATACATCAAAAAGATGTCAACGATGGCAAATAGAAAAGATGTGCTTCTGCCATGAGGCTTCTTGTACATTTCCATTTCTCTGGTTCAGTATCTATTGTGCTGCTCTGGAGAATGAAACAGTGTATGAGAATAAGGTAGCACGCAAGTAGTCCTTGTCTTCAAGGAATCCATACATAATCATCTGGCACTGAGGATGACTGGTGTGTAAGAAAGATTATTAACAAGACCTGAAAGGTAAGTCAGTGTACACTACAGATTCAGTGGAGGCAGCACTTTTAGTTGACTGTGGAAGGCTTCCTGGAGGAAGTGTCACTAGAATGGGGGTTTACTTTTGGCTCATCTCATCAGGTGCTGACAAACTCGGAAATGGTACCCACCTCTTCTGAAATGATCCAGTTTTTACCAAGTGTCAAGGTAGGGCATAGGGTTCACAGATTCTGCGAGCTCGTTGTACAGACTGGGTCACAAACCCCTCACACTCAGGTCCACAAGCTAGGTGGTAGGAAAAGATCCTGGGAGCTGTGGGTAAAAAATTAATAGGCTTTATTCAGAGCTAGGAGCAGCTGCCCTAGTGGCCTCCCGGAGCATTCCAAAGGGCACCGTGTATCAGACCCATTAGTCCTTTATACTTAAGTCCATAATCCAGGACACCTGGATGCCTATACACAATTATATTAGATAATAACCAAGAAACACCTGGGCGCACGTGGATACATGAAATGCTCGGCAAGATTCTGAGCATCTGAGGGGCCCTGACCACTTTCCTATATTTTCCCTACACCAAGTAAGCCTTATTCTAAATAGTGCCTCAAAAAATGAATGTATTTTGATATTCACTTATTTAACAAACACTTATTGAGCATCTACTAGGAGATACACAGACAGACTTTTTTCCTGTTATTGAGACACTGACATTTATTGGAACAGCAGCCAAAAGGGAAATAGGTAAGAAGTATCAGGTG
>NW_007727636.1:316049-317915 GCF_000696425.1 Galeopterus variegatus
CCGGAGCATTCCAAAGGGCACCGTGTATCAGACCCATTAGTCCTTTATACTTAAGTCCATAATCCAGGACACCTGGATGCCTATACACAATTATATTAGATAATAACCAAGAAACACCTGGGCGCACGTGGATACATGAAATGCTCGGCAAGATTCTGAGCATCTGAGGGGCCCTGACCACTTTCCTATATTTTCCCTACACCAAGTAAGCCTTTTTCTAAATAGTGCCTCAGAAAATGAATGTATTTTGATATTCACTTATTTAACAAACACTTATTGAGCATCTACTAGGAGATACACAGACAGACTTTTTTCCTGTTACTGAGACACTGACATTTATTGGAACAGCAGCCAAAAGGGAAATAGGTAAGAAGTATCAGGTGAGGACAACGTGGGTGTTAGATGAGAATCACGTGCAGAGCTGTGGTAGAGGCCCGCTGGCACTGCCCCTCTCAGTCCCTCTCTGGGAACATGTAGGGTTGGTTGTAGTCTATCCCTAAATGTTGAAAGTGAGTTTTCAAGACCTGGAAAATGATTACGTTTGGTTTGTTATTGCTACACTTCCCAGATGAAGGATGACTGTACCCGCATTTCACATTAAAATAGGGTTGGTATCCCTATTTTAATGTGTTGGTGGCAAGTGCCCTCTTATATTTGGGGCCATGATGCCCAGTTCTCTAGCTGTGAGGATCTCTACTTTCTAAATCTGACCCTGCACATTTATACCCAAGACATTACCAGACTAGTTTGTCTCACGGTCAAACCCCTCACAGAAGTTCATCTCCCAAGTGGTTCTGGAAGACACTCTCTGGTGCAGTAACCCACTGTATTGCCCTGTCCCAACAGACAGCAGGGACCTGGACAACTAATAAGAGCTTCTAATGGGATGAGTTGTTTTTCATGAGCTTAATAATCCATTAAGTTAGACCCTCAAAGGATATTTTAACATACAAATTTCTGGTTTCCCATTTTGGGAGAATTGGATGAATACTGTCCCTCTGCCCCTCCAGAGCCTTTCCCCACACTGTCCTGCCCTGCTCCACCTTGGACTTCAGGTTGAGTTCTGCAGATGGGAGGCCCTGCAGGAGGCTGGATGGGAGGAAGGGCACAAAAGCATTCTATCCCTGAGTGCCTCCCTGCGGGGTTGCCCTGGGGAGAGGTGTGCCTCCCTGAAAAGCCACAGCCCCTGTTAGCATTTGCCAGACAGCCCCAAATTGCCCCCACTTACTCTACCTGGGATATTCCATTATCCCTTACTGATCTCCGCACCCTGATCACAACTTTGCAGTCTCTTTATTTAACACTCCTCACATTACCCAGTTTGACAGTGCTGGCCGATTCCACCAGGACCCAGACTGAGACCCAGAAAACTGTGATTGAACTACTCATTTGTGCTAGAAATCAGAAATTTATTTTGCTTTGGTCTCTGTAGGTCAGATTGGTTTCCACTTAGTATTCTCCCTTTATATTTGTCCCAGAAAAAAGAGATAAGTGACTATTTAGCTATAGGAAAAGATGGTCATTTTATTTCAATTAAAAAATATTATTCTATAATATGGAGTCATGACCTATTTTTAGATGGCTTGCTGGGATGAGCTCATACTCTATGAAACATACCCTTGAGTAATTTACATTTTAAAATATTAGAGTAAAACATTCACATACTAGGTTTGGGTGGGTGAAGTAAAGACCAAAATAACAGTGATTAATCAAGATACAAATGCATCTCTCACTCACATACAAGTTAGAAGTTTGTCAATCCAGGGAAATGTGAAGGCTTTACTCCACAAAGCCCTCAGGGATGTGGGCTCTCCATCTCTCTGCTGGTAGGAAGGATAAGAGGCGGAGAAGAAGGGAGAGCAGCCA
>NW_007727636.1:319811-320549 GCF_000696425.1 Galeopterus variegatus
CTCTTTCCTCTGCTTTCTTCTCTTCCCTGGCCCACGTCCTGCCAGTGGATGCCTTTAGCACGCTGAGGTTGCGTGTTCACATTCCATCCTGTGCTCACAACCAGGCCTTTCTTGCCTGGTTCACAGACTCACTATAAAAGCTGAAAAGTAATACACATTATGCCATTACACCTTACAAACCACATTTGTTCTAGACCAAGAGGCACTGTGCGAGGACCACGTGCATGAAAGTAGTTTCATGCGCCCAATGCCCTGACAAGGCCCAACCAACTCTCTTCTCTTACATGCCTTTGTTTCTTAAAATGAAACCACCTTTTAATTTGCTTTTAATTTTGACCGTGACTTTTGTCTATATTTTGTAGTTTTCCAGAATTTGTTTGCCTGCTCCCCATTCTGGTCACTCCATTTATCTATCTGTTCTCCCTTTCCCCCAGAGATTGCTTTCTCCTTCTTCCACTGCTTTTCCCTGAAATTATACCACTTGTTCAATTTCATTCTTCTCCACTGCTCCCCACCCTGGAAATCTTTCTATCCCCATGAGTCCTTACCTATCTAAAAATGTCTTAATTTGCTCTCACACTTCAATAAAGTTTGGCTGGGGCTTAAGTTCTAGGTTAAACATTATTTTCCCTCAAAGCTTTTAAAGTATTATTCTATTAACTCATAGCAACAGTGTGGCTGATGAGAGGCCTGATGTAGTTGTGTTTATCTTTCTTTTACGTTTTTCTTACAGGGCTC
>NW_007727636.1:322368-323295 GCF_000696425.1 Galeopterus variegatus
GAGTTCTTCAGAGGAGAGCTGTTTTGCTTTTGGGCTGCATGGACGTACCAGCTGTGTGTGCTCTGTGGGCACAGGTGGGGGAGTTGGGGTGGAGCTGGGGCAGCTGTCTTCTACTAAACACCTGTTCACTCCTGCCCACACCATACCCCTCACTCTGGAGCTTGTCAGGCAGACTAGTCCTCATCTCTCCTGCAGCCTCGTGGTGGTAGGTACCAGGTGACGGCTTTCTCCATGCACGATGCTCTGTTGCCCTCCCACATGCTTTTCAGCTTCTAGAAATGTGTTCAGTCATCACTCATTGCCAGACCCCTCTCCAATTACAACGTGAGGTTCATTCCTTTCTTATCAGTTTTAACTTTCATTTCAGTGGCATATCCAGAAGGATTAGAGGCAAACCTGGCTGACTAATTTCTCATCTGGAGCCAAAAGTCTAGGTTAATCTTTTAAATTGAAAATTCAGTGATATTGTTAGGATTAAAAAGTTCTGGAGATCTACTGCACAGCATGGTGACTGTAGTTAATAATTATGTATACTTGAAAATTTTAAAAAGAAAAAAAAAAGAAAAGTGGTATCTTCCCTAGTTTTCTCTTGTTTGAAAATTAAAGAGCATGTTATAGTTATATATATTGAGGAAGCAAAGCATATTAGCACCTAAACGCTGGAGTCAGAGTGACTTAAGTTTAAATTCTGTGACTGCTGCATTTAAGCATTTCAGGCTTCTCATTTGTAAATGGAAGAAATAATACTGATAATGATGATGATACATACCTTATAATAAAATGACAGAATAAATATAAAGTGCTAAACATGGTTCTTGGAACATGGTAAATCTTGCTTAAATATTAGCTTTATTATTATTCGTTAAGTACTTTTTACTCTCAAAGTTAAATATATATATTAACTACAAAATATTAATACTTTCAAGT